>NC_057794.1:404288162-404459556 GCF_018294505.1 Triticum aestivum
TCGCCGCCTCAGCTCGTCCCCGACCTCGCCGGTGGCCTCTACGGGAGCGCTGTGAGCCTAGCTACTCCTCCGACCCTCTCTCTCTCATTCCTGAGCCGTGTAGCCACCGCACGAGGATCACACGCCCGCACCGCCGCGGATCTCGTCGCCGACGTGCTTCCGGCCACACTCCGGCCACAAGATGGTGTCCATCTTACTCACCGAGTTCCGCAGCACCTAGCTAGCCACTCCACGAGCCTCACCGACCCCTCTAGCACCAAGTTCATCTTCGACCGAACCCCGGTGGCCGCCAAAGTCGTCGCCGGCACCAACTCCGGCCACCCCGACCCCAACGGACTCCACCAAGAGCTGCGCCTTGTCCTCAGCTCCACTCCGGTGGTCTCCGCGGCCCATTTGGTGGCCGAAATGGCCAAAACCACTCCCGCCGCCGCATCGGGCTCGCCGGCGGCTAAACGCCGGCGCCGCTGGCATTGACTTTGACCACGGGTGGGCCCTGGTTGACTCCCCTGAGTCAATGACAAGTGGGGCCCAGCCCTGTTAATTAAACATGTTTAGTTTTAATTAAACTTTAATTAAAATAATCACCCTGACATGCGGGACCCACTGTCAGGTTTGACCCAGACCTGTTCCGTTGACCTGCTGACGTCACACTGACGTCAGGCTGACGCAATAATAATTTTCTGGAATTATTCTAATATAGGAAATTCCAGAATATAATTTAAACTTCAAAAATTCATAACTTTTATTCTGTAACTCCAAATCAGACAAATTATATATGAAAAATGATCAGAAAAATCCAATCTATCCATCTGTACTATTTTCATGCATGACTAAACAAGTTAACTTGATGTTTAATGCAGAACAAGGAAAAGCACTTTAAAAGGCCATGTTTGAGTTTGAAATTTGAATCTTTGATTCAAATTGGTTCAAACCCTTCTGGTTTTAGTTGCATTAGCCCAACACACTCATATTGCCATGTTTCATGCATGCATCATATTGTTGCACATTGTTTGGTGATGGTTGTGTATCGGTGTCCCTTGCGACATGTTTTGTCTCCGAGGAGTATCGTGATTACCCTAACGAAGAACCGTATCAGTGCATCGAACCATCAGGCAAGCAACCAACCATTTGATCATATCGATACAATCCCATGTTCTCGCTCCTGCTCTCTTTTACTGCATTAAGACAACACGTCTCAAACTGCTGTGTGCTACGGTAGTTGAACCCATTTCCTCTGCATGACCTGTCATTGCCACAGTAACTAGATGAAACCCATTAGCATGTGTAGGAGTTGATTGAGCCATATGTATGTGTTGTTCCTACCTTGCTATGCCTGCTATGCTTAGAGTCGTGTCAGGTCTGGTTCATCTGGGTGATGGGCTAGAGTGAAATGATTATGTCGGTAATGAGAGTGGTGTGGTGAACACGATTTGGTAAAGGTATCGATGAGAGGCCATGTAGGAGTACATGGTGGGTTGTTTCATTGAAGCCGACCTTAAGCACTGAGATCTGTATGTGTGATTTAAGAATCAGCTACTACCATGCATTGGGCCCGAAACCAATGGACCCTCTCGACTTCTTATTCACCCTAGTTCTCCGTCCAGGAGTTGCAAGTAGTTTCTGGTGTTTGTAGCCTACTGGAGGCCGTGGACAGCGCTGACCGTAGGGGTGGGCTGTGATGCGGCAGGTACGTGGCCGGGTGTACCGAATACCCGTTAGGTATCTCGGGAACCCTGTTCACATCGTTCGGGGCCGTATGGGAAACCTCGGCCGGACTCCCTGCGGATGGAACCTGGATAGGCGATAAACCTGGACTGGAGGCTTAGGTGATTAGGTAGGTCATGGCCGACACCCACGTTGGGCTTCCGCTTGAAGGTTGCCGAGTACATGTCGTGTAAACGACGGTAAGAGGTGAGAGCGTGTATGAAGAAGTACACCCCTGCAGGGTTAACATGATCTATTCAAATAGCCGCGTCCGCGGTAAAGGACTACTTGGTTGCCTATACAGTTCATAGACAAGTAAATGGAAACTACTAAAAGCCTCAAGATAAGTGTGAGTGCCGAGGATGGCTCTTCCGTAGGAAGACGGAGGCGGATCCTCGTTAGTGCATTGAAGTGGTGAGTAGTGGACTCGTGTGCGCAAAACCATTTCAAGTTGGAGTATCGTAGGATAGTCTAGCCAAGAGTCAAAGCTGGCTTGCTGCAATAACTCCACCAACCCTTCTTGATAATATGCATGTATGTAGGATCTGATGTAAGTCTTGCTGAGTACCTTTGTACTCATGTTGCTATAATTTACATTTTACAGAAGACGCTGCAACCCCTTCTGATGGGTTCTACGTAGACGTTGACATCAACGAGTAGGCTAAAGGCCCAGGTGGTGATCCTGAGCTTATGAAGGACCACGTAGTATAGCTAGGCTTTCCAAGCCTCTTTTATTTTACTAGTTGTCTGTACTCAGACAAGTTACTTCCGCTGCTGGTTTGTATGACTGTATGACTTGAATGTTGGGTCGTGAGACCCGTACCTTGGTGTATGTTATGTATGGCTCCCTGAGCCTTAAATAAAGTACTTGTGTCGTAGAGTCATGTTGTGATGCTTCATTGTATTTGCACATATCGAGCATATTGTGTGTATGATTGAAATGCTTGGTATGTGTGGGATCTGACTACCTAGTTGTTTATCTTTAGTAGCCTCTCTTACCGGGAAATGTCTCCTAGTGTTACCGCTGAGCCATGGTAGCTTGCTACTGCTCTGGAACACTTAGGCTGGCCGGCATGTGTCCTTCTTCGTTCCTGTGTCTGTCCCTTCGGGGAAATGTCACGCATTGAGTACCGGAGTCCTGTTAGCCCGCTACAGCCTGGTTTACCGGAGTCCTGCTAGCCCAGTGCTACAGCCCGGACCCACTTGCTGATGACCGACACGTTCGAAGCTGGGTCATGGATGCCTGTCCCTGTAAGTCTGTGCCACTTTGGGTTTACGACTGGTCATGTCAGCCCGGGCTCCTTATCATATGGATGCTAGCGACACTATCATATACGTGAGCCAAAAGGCGCAAACGGTCCCGGGCAAAGGTAAGGTGACACCCGTGGGGATACCGTGCGTGAGGCCGCAAAGTGATATGAGGTGTTACCGGCTAGATCGATGTGACATCGAGTCGGGGTCCTGACAACTTCATACCCACAACATAGTTTTATTTCTCGTTTCTAGTTGGAAGCAAACGTTCGGTGTACGTAGAGTCATATCAGTGGCAGATAGGGCTTGAGAGAATATTGATCTTACCTTTAGCTCCTTGTGGGTTCGACACTCCATACTTATCACTTCCACCTTTGGAAATTGCTACGATGATTCCTTGCACTTGGAGATTATCAAGCTCTTTTCTGCCGCCGTTGCCGGAGAGCAATAGCGTGGGGTTGATATTCTTGTGTGTGCTTGTTTGCTTTCTTCACTAAGTAGATTTTGTTTTTCATTTTTGCTCCTGTTTAGTTGTGGGTGAAATATTAAAAAATAACTTAAAGAATGAAAATACAAAAAATTACTTTCCTCTCATGCCTAAAAAGTTTTTCAAAAAGAGGAGTGATTGGAAAGTTATGCATTGAAGAAGTGAGGGTCGACCTTGAGCACTCGTGTTCATGATCACGAAACCAATGTAGAATTTTTCATGGAAGTTTCTCTGTAAATAATTATCCCCTTATATATATATCCATTGTATTATAAAAATAATGTGCCAAGCTTTGGTTTTAGGATGATTAGATTGCTTGCTTACTATGTGCAGAACAAAAACAGAAACTTTGGCTGTAGCGCGTGATTTTACATTTTTATTGGAAAGTCAAATGGGTCTGAAACTTTTTTCAAATTACTTATGAACAAAATTTTCAAATTGTAAAATTTATTTCATAATTTTTATATTTATAGAAGTTTACTAAACCTCCATATTACTACAGACTGTCCTGTTTTACACAGATTCTGTTTTTCATGTGTTGTTTGCTTATTTTGATGAATCTATGGCTAGTAATAGAGTTTATAAACCATAGAGCAGTTGCAATAAAGTAGGTTTAACACCAATATAAATAAAGAATGAGTTAATTACAGTAACATAAAGGTAGTGATTTGCTTTATTATACTAACGGATCTCACAAAGTTTTTGTTAAAGTGTTGTGTGGATGAAGTGTTCGAAGATCGAGGAGCTATCAATATGAGAAGGATAAGAGGCAAGAGTTCAAGATTGGGATTCCCAAGGAACCTCAAGTAAATATTCCATAGGATACTTAAGCATCTAAGCTTGGGGATGCCCCGGTTGGCATCCCATCTTTCTTCTTCAACAAATATTGGTATACCTCGGTTTTTGTTTTGTTCACATGATTTGTGTCCTTTGTGTTTTTATTTTTATTTAAGAACCATGCTAGTATGAGATGCACCTTCATAAATTTATAGAATACTTCGCGTCCTTCACTTATATCTTTTAAGTATGATCTTATAGAATTGCTCTTTGTGCTTCACTTAAATCTTTTGAGTATGGTTTTATAGAATGCTTCGTGTGCTTCACTTACACATTTTGATCTTGGACATTGGTTAGTTTATATTAATAACACTATCATCTCAAGCGGGTTTGGAAGAGTGTCAACTTTAGGAACTAGTGATCCCGCTATTCCGAATGAGCAGAATTTTGCTTATGAGGAGAGTAGTAAAATTTCTATGCTCGTAGATCATGAAAAGAATGCTTTATGTGATGGTAATATTGTTGAAATCATTCATGATGCCACTGAAAATTATTATGAGGGAGGAATTCATGCTTGTAGGAGTGCAATAATATCAAGTTTTCCTCTCTATGTGCTTAAAGTTTTGAAGTTATACTTGTTTTGCCTTCCTATGCTAGTTGATTCTTGTTCCCATAAATTGTGTGATCACAAAATATCTAGGCATAGGAATTGGGTTAGTTTTAAATTTTATAGTCATATTATTCATGATGCTCTCTTTATGTTTCAATTCTTATCTTTTATGTGAGCATCATTGAAATCATCATGCCTAGCTAAAAGGCATTAAAGAAAAGCGCTTGTTGGGAGACAATCCAATATTTACCCTTAATGTTTTTGTGTGTTCTAATGATTAAGCTACTTTATTAATCATGTATTATAGCTTTTGTTTCAATAAATTTCCAAGTAAGACTATTGGGAAGACTTGGGTGAAAGTTAATGTGATTTTGCTGTAAAAAACAAAAACTTTGCGCTCACGAGATTTGCTGCCATTTTTTATTGGAGAGTGAGATTAGGTTGATTATTTTTGAAGAAGATTAATAGACAAATTCCTCACGTCCACCAATTTATTTCATAATTTTTTGATTAGCATAAGTATGGTTAGTGCTCACATCATTACAGTCTGTTCTGTTTCTGACAGATTCTGTTTTCATTGCATAGTTTGCTTGTTTTCTAGTTTCTATGACTTAAATTTCTCAATATAAATTGTAGGAATGATATGGTACATTAGGCATTGTGCGAGAACAATTATGAACCTTGTCTTTGACAGTACCAAAGTGAATGGTTTACTCTTTATCATACTAACCTATCTCACGAAGTTCCGTTAAGTTTTGTGTGATTGAAGTTTTCAAGCTTTGGGTGAGATATCGATCTGACGAGAATAACGAATGGAAAGACCCTAAGCTTGGCGATGCCCGAGTGTAACGCCCCGAGACCGATGTGCCAGGTGTCCGCCAGTTATTCGCTGTTGTCGCCTTGTCATTGCTTGCATGTCATGCATTGCATATCATGTCATCATGTGCATTTCATTTGCATACATGTTCGTCTCATGCATCCGAGCATTTTCCCCGTTGTCTGTTTTGCATTCCGGTGCTCCTATCTCCTCCCGTGGTCATTTCTACCTTTCTTTCATGTGTGGGGATTAAACATTTCCGGATTGGACCGAGACTTGCCAAGCGGCCTTGGTTTACTACCGGTAGACCGCCTGTCAAGTTTCGTACCATTTGGACTTCTTTTGATACTCCAACGGTTAACCGAGGGACCGAAAAGGCCTCGTGTGTGTTGCAGCCCAACACCCCTCCAAAGTGGACCAAAACCCACCTAAACCTCCTCAGTCATCTCGATCGTTTGATCACGATCGTGTGGCCGAAAACCGCACCTCATTTGGACTCTCCTAGCTACCTCTACCTATAAATATGTGGCCATCCCCGAATTTTTCGCGGATGAAACCCTAGCGTCTTCCTCCTCGCGCCCGGACAAAAACCCCCGCGCCGCCGAACATGTCCGCGCCGCCCTCCTCAGCGAATCCCCCACCACCACGTCATCCCGCCGCCCTCTCTCTCCTCCCGCAACTATGCCCGGCCCGCTCGGCCTGGGCCGGCCCCCGCAGCCCATCGCGCCAGCGCCGCCGCCCGCATCCTGCGCCTCCTCGCCGAGCCGCCTCCGTCGCCTGCTCGCCGGCGACGAGCCGCACGCCATCGCCGCCCTGTTGCAGCTCCAGCCCGCGCCGCAGCCGGCCCTCGCCGCCGCCTTCACGCGTGCCTCCCGAGGACGCCGCTCCGGCACCGCCATCGCCGGATCCGGCCGCCCCCAAGCCCTCCGGTGCCCCTTCCACCCCGGCGGCAAGTCCGGCGACCCCCCTCCTCTGGTGAACAGGGATTCCGTTGAACCTCGAAGTGTGCGCCGCCTCAAATCCAGATCCGAACGAAACCCTAGGGTTGACTTTCTCCCCCTCTCTCAGATTCAATTTGCATACTTTGACCTGCCGTAACTTTGCATCCGTAGCTCCGTTTTGCGCGTTTAGCATATCAAAATGTTCGCCTCAGAGAGTACATCATTTCACCTCATTCCATCTTTTTCATTTGAGCTCATCTTGATGCCCAAATTGCTGTTGGAAGAATGCTATTTGAGTTAAGTGTCAGATCTGCTGCTCCAAATAGCTATTTGTCATTTTTGCCATGATTAGTGTGTGCATGATATGCCGCTGAGCTCTACATGAGTTTTGTTATATGCTTTGCCATCTTTCCAGAGGTGCTATCCATGTATTTTTGTGATGTGTGTGGTGACTAGCACAAGCTTGCAAAGTGGTGCATTCGTTAATGCTGATTTCAGGGACTTAGCAATTCCACCAAGTCCCTGGACTGTTTTTATCAATATTCCACATGTTCATGTTGTTTCCTAGTGATCCGTGCCTCTTTTGAGGATGATCAGTAAGGATGTTTTGTTAATCTTGTAGTGCCCTATCCATCCATGTCTTTGTTTGCAATTATGGAGCACGCTAGCTTGTGTCAATCGAGCTCTACTTTTGCTATTTCGTGAATCTGGGCAAATTGTCTACTTGTTAGCGATTTTGCCGAGGATGTTGTAGTTGATCCGTGCATGCTATGTTGTTGTTCTTGCCATGACTAGCTTTTATAATGTGTATTCTTGATGGGTGCATGCTTAGATTGTCATGACATGCTCTGTAGTGAGTGCATCAAGCTCGTAAAGATGCCTACTTGATATCTGATTTGCATGCTCCAGTTTTTCACTAAGTCTGTGACCTGATTATGTTTTTGCCATGTTCACATGCTTGCAATTGTATTTTCTGTTCCCTTTTACCTCAAGGTCACTAAGGGACTTTTGTTAAGCTCTTTGAGTAGCTCCATGCCATGCTTTGCTTTGCCATGTTAAGTTCCTGTAGCATATAGTTTTCATGCTCCAAAGTGTGCTACCTGATCTGAAATTCCAGGCTTGTGTTAATTTCACTAAGTCTGAAACCTGTTCGCCAAATGCACTTTTGCCATGCTTGTTTGAACCTGTTAATGGATGAATTGGCCGTAGCTCAGTGTTCATCTTTTGTTTAGCATCATGAATGGATCCCTGCCATGTATTTTGTTGTCATGTTTGGGTGCTGTAGCATGTTCATCTTGCTGCATTTAGATGGCTACTCGCTGTTTATCGCAGACCGGTGCCACATTTGTTTTGCTTGCCATTTCCAAACCGTGCATCCGATTCCGGTGATCTTTATATTGATTTCAACCGAAATAACCTCACCTTTCCAGTGGCACTCTTGGATTTCCAAGTTGAGGCCAGGTTCAATCATTCCTTTGCAAATCATGCATATGCATCGCATACCGCATCCCGCATATCATACCATGTTCATGTGTTGGTTGTTTACTATGTTGTGTGCTTCTTTCCGGTGTGGCTTCTTCGGGTTGATTCCGGTAACGTCGTGATTGTGAGGACCCGTTCGTCTATGTTTGTTTGTCTTCTTCATGGACTCGTTCTTCTTCCTTGCGGGATTTCAGGCAAGATGATCATACCCTCGAAATCACTTCTATCTTTGCTTGCTTAGTTGCTCGCTCTTTTGCTATGCCTATGATGCGATACCTACCAATTGCTTATCATGCCTCCCATATTGTTGAACCAAGCCTCTAACCCACCTTGTCCTAGCAAACCATTGTTTGGCTATGTTACCGCTTTGCTCAGCCCCTCTTATAGCGTTGTTAGTTGCAGGTGAAGATTGAAGTTTTGTTCCTTGTTGGAACATGGAGATGTTGTTCCTTGTTGGAACTTGTTTACTTGTTGGGATATCACAATATATCTTATTTAACTAATGCATCTATATACTTGGTAAAGGGTGGAAGGCTCGGCCTTATGCCTGGTATTTTGTTCCACTCTTGCCGCCCTAGTTTCCGTCATATCGATGTTATGTTCCCGGATTTTGCGTTCCTTACGCGGTTGGGTTATAATGGGAACCCGTTGACAGTTCACCTTGAATAAAACTCCTCCAGCAAGGCCCAACCTTGGTTTTACCATTCGCCACCTAGCCTTTTTTCCTTGGGAGTCGCGCATCCCGAGGGTCATCTTTATTTTTAAACCCCCGGGCCAGTGCTTGTCTAAGTGTTGGTCCAACCGAGAGCACTGTGTGGGGCCGTCCCTTGGCAACTTGGGTTACGTTGGCTCCCGTACGCTTAGCTTATCCGATGTGCCCTGAGCACGAGATATGTGCAGCTCCTATAGGGATGTCGGCGCATTGGGTGGTCTTGCTGGTCTTGTTTTACCATTGTCGAAATGTCTTATAACCGGGATTCTGAGTCTGATCGGGTCTTCCCGCTAGAAGGAATATCCTTCGTTGACCGTGAGAGCTTGTGATGGGCTAAGTTGGGACACCCCTGCAGGGATTTGAACTTTTGAAAGCCGTGCCCGCGGTTATGGGCAGATGGGAATTTGTTAATGTCCGTTTGTAGAAAACCTGAAGTTGACCTTAATTAAAATACATCAACCGCGTGTGTAACCATGATGGTCTCTTTCTGGCGGAGTCCCGGAAGTGAACACGGTGTTGGAGTTATGTTTGACGTAGGTTGTTCTAGGATCACTTCTTGATCATACTTTTATCGACCGTGCTTTGCCTTCTCTTCTCGCTCTCATTTGCATATGTTAGCCACCATATATGCTAGTCGCTTGCTGCAGCTCCACCCCATACCTTTTACCTTACCTATAAGCTTAAATAGTCTTGATCGCGAGGGTGCGAGATTGCTGAGTCCTTGTGGCTCACAGATTACTTCCAAACCAGTTTGCAGGTGCCGATGTTACCGAGCAGGTGCCGATGTAATGCTTTATTCATGTAATTGTGTGAAGTGGCGATTGTAAGCCAACTATGTATCTTTTCCCTTATTGTATTACATGGGTTGTGTGAAGATTACCTCACTTGCGACATTGCTTTCAATGCGGTTATGCCTCTAAGTCGTGCTTCGACACGTGGGAGATATAGCCGCATCGAGGGCGTTACAAGTTGGTAATCAGAGCCTTCCCCAACCTTAGGAGCCCCCACTGATTGATCGTTTTTAGCAGCCGTTGTTGAGTCTAGAAAAATGTTTTGAGTCATTTAGGAATTATATATCGGAGATTTTAGGAATTCTTTTTACTCCCCAGTCCCTTCATCGCTCTGGTAAGGCATCCTGACGTAGAGTTTTGACTCTTCTCTTCTCAATTTTTTCACTAAATTTTTTTTAGGATCACGCGGGTATCTTGGAATCGTTCCGATCGATTTGTGACGAGAACATTGTTCTTGGTGCCTCCTGTCATTTAGGGGTTGTGGCAGTGTCCCGGGGAGTTGAGCTCCGAGGTGTTGTCATCACAATTTTATCGTTGTAGTTCTAGAATACCTGAGTTTAGTTTCGCCGACATCGAAAATCTCTTTTATGAAGTTGTTGGTGAGATAACCTCGACGCCACCCAGTACTGGGGCGGGAGTTCGGGAGTATTGCCATAACTTGTATAACAGATGCTTTTTGAAGGTTGAGGTAGACGATTTCCGAAGGTTTCTTGGTTATGTGTTGAAGGGTGGATACAGCTGGATGTAGGATTTGTTAGTTTGGGTGAGATATTATGCTTCCCTTGTATCCCCAACACCTGATTGCATAACCGGAAAATTTTGGGAGTTTATAAGTGGGAATTCAAGTAGCTCTTAGGATATGTTTCCGACAGATGTATGATATGAAATTGGGGTTCGACGTCTAGTGGTCCGCCTATTCACGGTCGGTTTTACAGTGGTCTCGTTGTGTCTTAAAGAGTCCTTGGCTATGCCGACTCGGGGACGCTTCGTATGTCATGTGCACTGCCTTGTACATGATGGTGTTGTACGATCGAGCCCGTGTAGGCCCCACCACGAAAACTTCGGACGAAATCTCTATCATATGTTTGTTCCGGCTTATTTTGCAAGCCAATCCTTTGTTTTTGTTTTGAGTTGTGGTATTCGAGTTGCTTCAATGTCAAGAGTTGATTCCATACTTTTCCTAAGCGGTATTCTCATACTCCTATGCGAATACTTATCTTTCTTGATAATCGAGTTGTCATTTCAATTTCTTCTCAACCGGTGAGCTTCCCTTCAAGTGGATCCGATCATTTCAACATCCGCAAGATCAACTCAAGTATACTCAACGGCGTTCGTTTCATCCATCTCCAAGTTGCCTTTGTTTTTCCCACCCTCCCTCCCTTTGTTTCTTCGAGGATCCAGATTTCTTCATCGGGTATCCATTCAATTCATGTGAAGTCTCTCCATTCTTTTCCGTCAATATTCTTACCCGATGGTTCTCAAGAAGATGTTCTACTAGTTCGTCATTCTTCATTCTTTTCTTCTCCGGCGGAACTAATTCAATCTTTGTTGATCATATCTTTCTCCTCGTTTCAAATACCCTCTCGTGCCGGTGCTCCTCATATTCATTCACTTCTCGTTATTCATTTGTTCCGGACTGCTGAAGATATCTCGAAGATTTGTGTTTTCACTTTGCATCCGTTCAAGCTATTTCGAGGCCCTATCTTATTCAAGCCATTTAATTCAACCGGTGTAATCTCTCCTTCAAATCATTTCAATGATGTATCTTTTGAGTGGGCCCTAACCCACAGGTCTTTTCCCAGGATCTTACCTGACTCTTCTTATTTTCCCGGAGCTATCCTAAATTCTTTTGAAGTTTGACATAAGAATGAATTATCATCAGTCAAATGCCTTCTCCTACATCTTTCACAATTCTTTTCATCGTTGGCTCAACCTTTTCCAATTTTAATTCCAGAGTGCCTCTACAACTCTTGGTGTTGCTTCTCGTAGTCATTCTCTGTATTGAAGACCGAAGAAGAATTTTTCATATTTTTATCCACTCTCTCAGAGATTCATGGTGCTAGCTTGTTGCCATCCTCTCATAGTTGTTTTTGGATTGTGAGAATTATTTTCAACTATCCGGAGCAAATTCAAGAGTCTTCTCAATTTGTTATCCGGAGTCCATCAATTCAGGTGAATTCATTCTCAGCTTTCAGTTATCATTCTCCAATCTTACCGGTGCATCGTTCAAGTGTTCTCTAATCAGCTCGTCATCTCTTCGTTCTCATATATCTAAATTCTCCCAAGCATCTTCATTCATTTGCTAATTCTTCCCGGTGTTTCTTCATGTTTTAATCGTTCTTTTTCAATTCTTAAGGTGGTTCGTTCAATAGTTTTTCTTCCTTCGTGTATCATATCTATGCATTCGTGCTTTTCAAATTCTACCGGTGGATCGTTGAAGACCTTCCCAAGTTCATGCTATATCTCTCTTCAATCCGTTGCAACTGGAATAAGTAGTATGCCAAATCCGTTGCTTGTCATCAATTAAATTGGTGAAGGTTAAGCATAATGTAATTCTTATTCTTGTTTCATCCATATGTTAATCTTTTCTTCCGGAGTTTGTTCATGATGATTAAATTCTTGATTTCAAGTGCTCGTCTTTCTTTCCCGGAGTTCCAAGCTCTAATTATCACGGAGATCCATCTAAATCATTACAAGGTTTCACCTTGTGTTTTCAACTTCTCTTTCTTTCGTTATCCTTTTGTTTACCGGGGTTCTTTATGGAGGTTCTACATGATGGTTCATAAAGGATTTAATTCCTTCTCGAAGTTTTCATCGAGATTCTTTTCTAAGGAGCTCAAGCATTCTTCACCTTGCTATCCGGAGTGCAATTTCTTTCTACCGTATCTTTGGAGGTGGTATTATGTCATTCTTGATAATTTGAGTTCATGTTTCATGATTAACATGTTATTAAGTATGATGTATTTTAAAACCATCAATCTCTTCTTTGGAGTTATCTTGGGCTATATTTTACCTAAAGCCTTCCCTAAGGGTTGTTTCTATTTATGGTGCTCTTAAAGAACCCAAGTTCGTCTTTTATACTTCCGGTGAATAAGTTTCTCGTCTCCTTCTTGATATCAAGCCAATCTATTGTTTTTACGTGAGTGGCAGAATTTCACCTCAAGATTTCGAGATGTTTTCCATAAGCCCACTTCAAGCCTATGTTTTCGTTGTTGGGTTTCCAACTACTCCGTTTGACCCTTCTCCTAAAGATGCCTTTTCAAGCTTTTTGTGGCAGAAGTTGGCATTTTCTTCTCCATTCTCCTATTTCATTTATCTATCTTCTATTCTTTTGTTCCGGAGGCATTGTGATGTTCATCTTTTAAACCCATCATCTCGTTTTGTCAAAGATCATGTTCTTTTCATGCCTATCCATTAAACCGGAGTGTTGTGCCCTTTTGCTCAAGTTCTTTTCATTTTACCAAGTTTTTGCCTTCCGTTTCAACCGGAGTGTTGTCCGAATTTGTTCTTCCTTGAAACTCTTCCCTACCGGACTGATTTCAACTTTGTTCTACTTAATTGCATTGTTTCTTTCAATTTGTTCAACCTTTTCAAGGTTCTTTGGTATCACTCATTTGTCAAAGGAGCAACTTAGTTTCACCTCTCCTTTTTCTCTTCCGTTGTCCCTCCGGTGTCATCCTAGATCTCGGGACGAGATCCTCTCGTAGTGGTAGAGTGTTGTAATGCCCCGAGACTAATGTGCCAGGTGTCCGCCAGTTATTCGCTGTTGTCGCCTTGTCATTGCTTGCGTGTCATGCATTGCATATCATGTCATCATGTGCATTTCATTTGCATACATGTTCGTCTCATGCATCTGATCATTTTCCCCGTTGTCCGTTTTGCATTCCGGCACTCCTATCTCCTCCGGTGGTCATTTCTACCTTTCTTTCGTGTGTGGGGATTAAACATTTCCAGATTGGACCGATACTTGCCAAGCGGCCTTGGTTTACTACCGGTAGACCGCCTGTCAAGTTTCGTACCATTTGGACTTCTTTTGATACTCCAACGGTTAACCGAGGGACCGAAAAGGCCTCGTGTGTGTTGCAGCCCAACACCCCTCCAAAGTGGACCAAAACCCACCTAAACCTCCTCAGTCATCTCGATCGTTTGATCATGATCGTGTGGCCGAAAACCGCACCTCATTTGGACTCTCCTAGCTACCTCTACCTATAAATATGTGGCCATCCCCGAATTTTTCGCGGATGAAACCCTAGCGTCTTCCTCCTCGCGCCCGGACAAAAACCCCCATGCCGCCGGACATGTCCGCGCCGCCCTCCTCAGCGAATCCCCCGCCACCACGTCATCCCGCCTCCCTCTCTCTCTCCTCCCGCAAATGCGCCCGGCCCGCTCGGCCCGGGGCGGCCCCCGCAGCCCATCGCGCCAGCGCCGCCGCCCGCATCTCGCGCCTCCTCGCCGAGCCGCCTCCGCCGCCTGCTCGCCGGCGACGAGCCGCGCGCCATCGCCGCCCTGTTGCAGCTCCAGCCCGCGCCGCAGCCGGCCCTCGCCGCCGCCTTCACGCGCGCCTCCCGAGGATGCCGCTCCGGCACCGCCATCGCCGGATCCGGCCGCCCCGAGCCCTCCGGTGCCCCTTCCACCCCGGCGGCAAGTCCGGCGACCCCCTCCTCCGGCGAACAGGGATTCCGTTGAACCTCAAAGTGTGCGCCGCCTTAGATCCAGATCCGGACGAAACCCTAGGGTTGACTTTCTCCCCCTCTCTCAGATTCATTTTGCATACTTTGACCTGCCGTAACTTTGCATCTGCAGCTCCGTTTTGCGCATTTAGCATATCAGAATGTTCGTCTCAGAGAGTACATCATTTCATCTCATTGCATCATTTTCATTTGAGCTCATCTTGATGCCCAAAATGCTGTTCGAAGAATGCTATTTGAGTTAAGTGTCAGATCTACTGCTCCAAATAGCTATTTGTCATTTTTGCCATGATTAATGTGTGCATGATATGCCCCTGAGCTCTACATGAGTTTTGTTATATGCTTTGCCATCTTTCCAGAGGTGCTATCCATGTATTTTTGTGATGTGTGTGGTGACAAGCACAAACTTGCAAAGTGGTGCATTCGTTAATGCTGATTTCAGGGACTTAGCAATTCCACCAAGTCCTTGGACTGTTTTTATCAATATTCCATATGTTCATGTTGTTTCCTAGTGATCCGTGCCTCTTTGAGGATGATCAGTAAGGATGATTTGTTAATCTTGTAGTGCTCTATCCATCCATGTCATTGTTTGCAATTATGGAGCAACCTATCTTGAGTCAATCGAGCTCTACTTTTGCTATTTCGTGAATCTAGGCAGATTGTCTACTTGTTAGCGATTTTGCCGAGGATGTTGTAGTTGATCCGTGCATGCTATGTTGTTGTTCTTGCCATGACTAGCTTTTATAATGTGTATTCTTGATGGGTGCATGCTTATATAGTCATGACATGCTCTGTAGTGAGTGCATCGAGCTCGTAAATATGCCTACTTGATATCTGATTTGCATGCTCCAGTTTTTCACTGTCTGTGATCTGATTATGTTTTTGCCATGTTGACATGCTTGCAATTGTATTTTCTGTTCCCTTTTGGCTCAAGGTCACTAAGGGACTTTTTTTAAGCTCTTTGAGTAGCTCCATGCCATTCTTTGTTTTGCCATGTTAAGTTCCTGTAGCATATAGTTTTCATGCTCCAAAGTGTGCTACCTGATCTGAAATTCCAGGCTTGTGTTAATTTCACTAAGTCTGAAACCTGTTCACCAAATGCACTTTTGCCATGCTTGTTTGAACCTGTTAATGGATGAATTGGCCGTAGCTCAGTGTTCATCTTTTGTTAAGCATCATGAATGGATCCCTGCCATGTATTTTGTTGTCATGTTTGGGTGCTGTAGCATGTTCATCTTGCTGCATTTAGGTGGCTACTCGTTGTTTATCGCAGACCGGTGCCACATTTTTTTTTGCTTGCCATTTCCAAACCGTGCATCCGATTCCGGTGATCTTTATATCGATTTCAACCAAAATCACCTCACCTTTCCAGTGGCACTCTTGGATTTCCAAGTTGAGGTCAGGTTCAATCATTCCTTTGCAAATCATGCATATGCATCGCATACCGCATCCCGCATATCATACCATGTTCATGTGTTGGTTGTTTACTATGTTGTGTGCTTCTTTCCGGTGTGGCTTCTTCGGGTTGATTCCGGTAACGTCGTGATTTGAGGACCCATTCGTCTATGTTCATTTGTCTTCTTCATGGACTCGTTCTTCTTCCTTGCGGGATTTCAGGCAAGATGAACATACCCTCGAAATCACTTCTATCTTTGCTTGCTTTGTTGCTCGCTCTTTTGCTATGCCTATGCTGCGATACCTACCACTTGCTTATCATGCCTCCCATATTGTTGAACCAAGCCTCTAACCCACCTTGTCCTAGCAAACCGTTGTTTGGCTATGTTACCGCTTTGCTCAGCCCCTCTTATAGCGTTGTTAGTTGCAGGTGAAGATTGAAGTTTTGTTCCTTGTTGGAACATGGAGATGTTGTTCCTTGTTGGAACATGTTTACTTGTTGGGATATCACAATATATCTTATTTAATTAATGCATCTATATACTTGGTAAAGGGTGGAAGGCTCGGCCTTATGCCTGGTGTTTTGTTCCACTCTTGTCGCCCTAGTTTCCGTCATATCGGTGTTATGTTCCCGGATTTTGCGTTCCTTACGCGGTTGGTGTCGGGGGGTGCTGATTCCACCAACACCTATGGGGACAGGGCCCCTTTCAGTTTGGTGGGAGGCGGAGAGCGCACAAAGAGTGGATCGAGGCGGTGCACGCGGGGGGGATTTTACCCAGCTTCGGGCCGCACGGATGCGTAAAACCCTACTGCTGCTTGTTTGTGTGTATTGAGTCTTTGCTCAGGAGCGATCGACACTACCAGACTGAGCGTGGGAGTGTTTCTGGTGTCTCCAATGAGCCGAACTGGCCGAACCTCCTCTACGTTGCGCTTGGGCCTCCTTTTATACTTTCAAGGGGTCACCGACAGGTGGCAACGTAGACTAGAAGGGTAAAAATGGAAAAGGATGCGGTAGGTGCAGCTACCGCTACTGTGGATACAGTGCGCCCTACCTAACTCTGACGGCAGGGGACAAGGGCATTAAATGCCTGTCTGAGTCTCCTAAACAGTGCAAAAGGTGACCGTTAGGAGCGCCACCGTTTGCCACGATGGGCTTCTCTTCATCTCCGCTTGCCACCACGTACCCCTAGCTGCACGGCCTCCTGCCACGTGTGCTTGGGAGAGTCCCAGAGCGACACGTTAGCAGGTGTGCTGGAGCGCGGGCACGAAGTGGGGGTTTCCCGCGGCAAGCTCCTTGCCGCGGCCGTCGTCTTGTCGCGTCCGGAAGCTTGTCGCTCGCCGGATCTTGCCGGGACGCAGGGCGCGTCGCGGCAAGCTTTCTTGGTATGCCTTGAGTGGCCTTCCCGGCAAGCTCCTCTTGCCGGGGTCTTGTCTCTTCCCGGCAAGATCCTCTTGCCGGGGCCTTGGTAGTCCTTCCCGGCAAGCTCCTCTTGCCGGGGCCTTGGTTGGCCCTCCCGGCAACCTCCTCTTGCCGGGGCCTTGGTTTGAGTACTTTGTTCTTGAATGGTCTTCAAGGGAACCACGGAGGGTCTTGGCGGTTACTCGGCAAGCCTTGCCGCAGGGTGCTGCGACTGCCCGTGCACAAGTTCGGGGTACTAGGGTACCCCTACTCTAGTACACCGACAGGAGCCCCCGGGCCTGGAACATACATGGTGCCGAGCGCTGTTGGGCCAGGCCCAAAACATTGCACGGGCACGCGCGGCCTAGGTCACGCCGAATCTGACTCCACTCCCACCGCGCACGCCCAGAACGGCACGCGTCAAACGCGGCGTCGTGGGTGACGTGGGCGGCGTGCGCGGGGCTAAGCCCCTCGAGCATGCGTCAGGCCACGATGATGAGGATGGTTCACGCCCTCCTCCCTGAACGGAGGTAGGCGTGGGGGCGTGGTGCATTTACTGGACGGGGCCGATGCACGGTTTTCGGGACGTCCACTCCCCGCGTTCACGGGGCGGAGCGAGGCCGCCTCATCTGTCGCCTTGGTTCTGCATCCCCGCCACGCGGCTCCCATGCGCTTGGGGTCACGGACGGTGGAGTGGGAAACTGGGCCGTCGCGAGCAGAGGCAGCGGGTTGGCCCCGACTCCCTGCCCTTCCCGTGCCTTGATTCGCTGAGCGGGGCGGCCGAGCCCCCACCTCGCTCCTTTATAAATAGCGGGATGGGAGCACAGAAACCCGCACTCTCTCATCTTCTCCTTTCTTCAGCTTCTGCTCCCCTTTCTCTCATCTGCCATGGAGAAAGGGAACCCAGGCCCTTCATCGGTGGCGGCGAGGGTCGCCGCCAGACAGCGCATCTCTCCCTCTTCCGCGCCCGTGGTGGCAGAGCCAGCCATAAGGGGAAGAGGGAGGGGACGAGGTCGAGGCGCTCGGGGAAGAGGCGGACGGGGCGGCGCGTCAGCTTCACCTCCGCCGGCGGCTCCTCCCCCCACGGCGGTCCATATAGGGGACGACCCTTGCGAGTTCTTCGTCAGGCTGCGCCGGGCGCCTCGTCGTCGCCTCCGGCTTCCAGCTCCGTTTGCGCGCGCGATGGAGTTGGACCCGCCCGAGACACTGAGACTGCACATGAGGGGCTGTGGGATCAGCGGCACGCGAGTCCGCGTTGCATTCCCAGCCCCTAATGTGATGTATCTTGATCGAGGGTGGAAGACGTTCGCCCGCATCCACAGCTTGACGGAGGGGTTTACCCTCCATTTTAAGTTGATGGAGGGCGATCTCCTCTCCGTCAAGGCCTTCGGGTGCTTCGGCACTCGGGCGAAGTGCTGCGTGGACAGCTCCTCCGACAGCGAAGGCTCCTCCTCGAGCGAGAGCGACGAGGAGGGGAGCGACAGCGACGACGAGGGTAGCGGGCGGCGGGTAGCGGGTCCGACTAGGCGTCGGGCGCCGCTTTGCGCGGCACCGGCGACCCCATCATCCGCGTCGCCGGCTTCTTGAACTCCCCGGGGTCGTCTCCTTGGGCGGCTGGCGTAGGGAGGCTGCGGAAGGGGAAGAGGGCTGGCGACAAGGCCGTCAGGTCGGAGTACGAGGGCGTGGTGCCCTCGACAGCGTGCTGACGTCCTGCCGCCCCGTCTTCGAGCCCCGCTTCCAGCGCCGCCGTCGCCGTCCAGCCTTCGGACGACCCCCGGGATGTTCCCTTGGTGTCTTCTGGCACCCGTAGCTCGCCTAGGCGCTCCTTCTGCCCTTTTCGCCTCCTTGACCTGCCTCCTGAGGAGAGGGACAGGAAAGGGATTACGGGCATCTTATCTTTTTAATTTGTAAGCCTTCGGGCCTTAGCTGTATCTAAAACTTGTAATCCTCTCTTTCATGTTTTTCATCCTCTATGGACTGTACCTGAGTGGGATGTTTTTTAATGAAAAGGGGATGCTTGCCGGGTTATTTGTCTCGTGAGTTAAACCCACGCCAAGGAGCAAATCCTTGGTATCCCTCGGACAGACATTTCATCTCCCGGCAACAGGCCCTGCCGCCTTCCCACGTCGCTCAACCTTTCTCACGCTTTTGACGGAGGCAGGAACGAGGTGGGTGCGGTCTCCTCGTTTCATCCCTTTGCTGCCGCGACTACGACCAAACTTGGCCCCGAGAACGAGCCCCAGGGCCTAGAGTCGAGGGAGCACGGCAGTTTCCGGGAAGAAACGTGGTTTCGCATTCCCCAGTCCATAAGAGGATGCATGATGAGGGATGAAAGACTTATCTGATATTGCAGCCCCCGGCAACTCTGGTTTGCCGTGGACGATTCTTGGCACTCGCAGCCCCCAGCGATACTGGCTTGCCGGGAAGGCTTTTATCTTCAGCAGAGAACTTTGACGTTCTCGATGCCGGCTTCCGGCAAGCTTGTTGCCAGGAAGGCTTTTATCTTCAGCAGAGAACTTTGACGTTCTCGATGCCGGCTTCCGGCAAGCTTGTTGCCAGGAAGGCTTTTATCTTCGGCAGAGAACTTTGACGTTCTCGATGCCGGCTTCCGGCAAGCTTGTTGCCAGGAAGGCTTTTATCTTCGGCAGAGAACTTTGACGTTCTCGATGCCGGCTTCCGGCAAGCTTGTTGCCAGGAAGGCTTTTATCTTCGGCAGAGAACTTTGACGTTCTCGATGCCGGCTTCCGGCAAGCTTGTTGCAGGAAGGCTTTTATCTTCGGCAGAGAACTTTGACATTCTCGATGCCGGCTTCCGGCAAGCTTGTTGCCAGGAAGGCTTTTATCTTCGGCAGAGAACTTTGACGTTCTCGATGCCGGCTTCCGGCAAGCTTGTTGCCAGGAAGGCTTTTATCTTCGGCAGAGAACTTTGACGTTCTCGATGCCGGCTTCCGGCAAGCTTGTTGCCAGGAAGGCTTTTATCTTCGGCAGAGAACTTTGACGTTCTCGATGCCGGCTTCCGGCAAGCTTGTTGCCAGGAAGGCTTTTATCTTCGGCAGAGAACTTTGACGTTCTCGATGCCGGCTTCCGGCAAGCTTGTTGCCAGGAAGGCTTATGGCGAAGAACTTCGTCGTTCTTGACACCGGCTCCCGGCAAGATCGTTGCCGGAAAGGCTTATGGCGAAGAACTTCGTCGTTCTTGACACCGGCTCCCGGCAAGATCGTTGCCGGAAAGGCTTATGGCGAAGAACTTCGTCGTTCTTGACACCGGCTCCCGGCAAGATCGTTGCCGGAAAGGCTTATGGCGAAGAACTTCGTCGTTCTTGACACCGGCTCCCGGCAAGATCGTTGCCGGAAAGGCTTATGGCGAAGAACTTCGTCGTTCTTGACACCGGCTCCCGGCAAGATCGTTGCCGGGAAGGCTTATGGCGAAGAACTTCGTCGTTCTTGACACCGGCTCCCGGCAAGATCGTTGCCGGAAAGGCTTATGGCGAAGAACTTCGTCGTTCTTGACACCGGCTCCCGGCAAGATCGTTGCTGGAAAGGCTTATGGTGAAGAACTTCGTCGTTCTTGACGCTGAAAAGATTGGCCCTAAGGGCGTTGCCAGCCCCCGGGCCATAACTGCGTTCAAACATAGCAAGTGATTAGCATCCGAAGTGCACTTAACTCGCTTGCGAATTTTGACCTCTGCTACATATTCCCTATGCCTGCTGGAATGCTTTCCGGTGCGTACGATCCAGCCAGCGGCGCTTGAGGGAACGGACCCTTAGCGGCTATTCGGGAACGTCGCCTCCCGGAAAGGTTTACCTTCTTGGTTCTAGCGCAACCGCACAAGTTGCCGAGCGGACTCGAGGCAACATGGAGCGCAACTAGCCCTGAGAAGGCTCCTCGGCATACAGGTCTATGCAGAAATCTCAAATAAATAGCACATGCTATCTTCCTGTTCAACCTCTCTTTGTACGCCCACCCTACGCTTTCTAGGGAAACTTGCCGGTGCAGGCACCCTTGCCGCGAGCGCCGAGTGCGGAACTTCAGCAGCCTGCTGGCGGGGTCGCTACCGACAAGCAATCTTGTCGCAACTAGTTGCAGCTCGCTTAAGTTGTTGAGCGGACTCGAAACAAAGTAAGGGCGCTAGCGGCTCACTTAAGTTGCTGAGCGGACTCGAAGCAAAGTAAGGGCGCTAGCAGCTCACTTAAGTTGTTGAGCGGACTCGAAACAAAGTAAGGGCGCAACTAGCTACGAGTTGATTCCTCCGCGCACAGGTTTTCCGTACAAAGAACAAGATCTCCGAGGCGGATAACCTTATATAGAAAGGAAATATCTAAAGTTTCGCATGACTTAGCTTTTTCTGTTGCCGCACTGGCGCGTTCTTTCGCTCGCCCGCTCCTTAGGAGCCATGACGATGAAGATTTAGCTTGCGTGCACGCCGGATCGGGTTCGCACAATCTCGACGCCCCCTACCTGGCGCGCCGGAGATGTCGGGGGGTGCTGATTCCACCAACACCTATGGGGACAGGGCCCCTTTCGGTTCGGTGGGAGGCGGAGAGCGCACAAAGAGCGGATCGATGTGGTGCACGCGGGGGGATTTTACCCAGCTTCGGGCCGCACGGATGCGTAAAACCCTACTGCTGCTTGTTTGTGTGTATTGAATCTTTGCTCAGGAGCGATCGACGCTACCAGACTGAGCGTGGGAGTGTTTCTGGTGTCTCCAATGAGCCGAACTGGCCGAACCTCCTCTACGTTGCGCTTGGGCCTCCTTTTATACTTTCAAGGGGTCACCGACAGGTGGCAACGTAGACTAGAAGGGTAAAAATGGAAAAGGATGCGGTAGGTGCAGCTACCGCTACTGTGGATACAGTGCGCCCCACCTAACTCTGACGGCAGGGGACAAGGGCATTAAATGCCTGTCTGAGTCTCCTAAACAGTGCAAAAGGTGACCGTTAGGAGCGCCACCGTTTGCCACGATGGGCTTCTCTTCATCTCCGCTTGCCACCACGTACCCCTAGCTGCACGGCCTCCTGCCACGTGTGCTTGGGAGAGTCCCAGAGCGACACGTTAGCAGGTGTGCTGGAGCGCGGGCACGAAGTGGGGGTTTCCCGCGGCAAGCTCCTTGCCGCGGCCGTCGTCTTGTCGCGTCCGGAAGCTTGTCGCTCGCCGGATCTTGCCGGGACGCAGGGCGCGTCGCGGCAAGCTTTCTTGGTATGCCTTGAGTGGCCTTCCCGGCAAGCTCCTCTTGCCGGGGTCTTGTCTCTTCCCGGCAAGATCCTCTTGCCGGGGCCTTGGTTGGCCTTCCCGGCAAGCTCCTCTTGCCGGGGCCTTGGTTGGCCCTCCCGGCAAGCTCCTCTTGCCGGGGCCTTGGTTTGAGTACTTTGTTCTTGAATGGTCTTCAAGGGAACCACGGAGGGTCTTGGCGGTCACCCGGCAAGCCTTGCCGCGGGGTGCTGCGACTGCCCGTGCACAAGTTCGGGGTACTAGGGTACCCCTACTCTAGTACACCGACAGTTGGGTTATAATGGGAACCCGTTGACAGTTCTCCTTGAATAAAACTCCTCCAGCAAGGCCCAACCTTGGTTTTACCATTCGCCACCTAGCCTTTTTCCCTTGGGAGTCGCACATCCCGAGGGTCATCTTTATTTTTAAACCCCCGGGCCAGTGCTTGTCTAAGTGTTGGTCCAACCCAGAGCACTGTGTGGGGCCGTCCCTTGGCAACTTGGGTTACGTTGGCTCCCGTACGCTTAGCTTATCCGGTGTGCCCTGAGCACGAGATATGTGCAGCTCCTATCGGGATGTTGGTGCATCGGGTGGTCTTGCTGGTCTTGTTTTACCATTGTTGAAATGTCTTGTAACTGGGATTCCGAGTATGATTGGGTCTTCCCGCTAGAAGGAATATCCTTCGTTGACCGTGAGAGCTTGTGATGGGCTAAGTTGGGACACCCCTGCAGGGATTTGAACTTTCGAAAGCCGTGCCCGCGGTTATGGGCAGATGGGAATTTGTTAATGTCCGTTTGTAGAAAACCTGAAGTTGACCTTAATTAAAATACATCAATCGTGTGTGTAACCATGATGGTCTCTTTCTGGCGGAGTCCGGGAAGTGAATACGGTGTTGGAGTTATGTTTGACGTAGGTTGTTCTAGGACCACTTCTTGATCATACTTTTATCGACCGTGCTTTGCCTTCTCTTCTCGCTCTCATTTGCATATGTTAGCCGCCATATATGCTAGTCGCTTGCTGCAGCTCCACCCCATACCTTTTACCTTACCTATAAGCTTAAATAGTCTTGATCGCGAGGGTGCGAGATTGCTGAGTCCCTATGGCTCACAGATTACTTCCAAACTAGTTTGCAGGTGCCGATGTTACCGAGCAGGTGACGCAACCAAGCTCAAGGAGGAGCTCGATGAAGATTTCGTTCTTTGTGTTGTTCCGTTTCCAGTTGATCAGTAGTGGAGCCCAGTTGGGGTCGATCGGGGATCTATGTAGCATTTGGGGTAGTCTTCTTTTATTTTGGTTCCATAGACGGACCTTGATTGTATCTGGTTGATGTAAGGCTTTATTCATGTAATTGTGTGAAGTGGCGATTGTAAGCCAACTATGTATCTTTTCCCTTATTGTATTACATGGGTTGTGTGAAGATTACCTCACTTGCGACATTGCTTTCAATGCGGTTATGCCTCTAAGTCGTGCTTCGACACGTGGGAGATATAGCCGCATCGAGGACGTTACACCGAGGCACCCCAAGGTCATATTCAAGGAAGACTCAAGCGCCTAAGCTTGGGGATGCCCCGGAAGGCATCCCCTCTTTCGTCTTCAAAATTATCAGTATACCTTACTCGGAGCTATATTTTTATTCGTCACATGATATGTGTTTTGCTTGGAGCGTATTTTCAATTTTACTTGCTGTTTGAATAAAATCATTGGATCTGAATTATTAAATGAAAAAGAATCCTCCCATGGCTAGTTAATTATTTGACTACTCAGTGTCCTTCACTATTATCTCTTGGAGTAGTTTGTCATTTACTCACGTGCTTCACGTATATCCTATGAGTAAATGGTTAAATAATTGAATATCATAAATCTGAATTTATATATGTTTCATATGCTTATACCATGGGGAGTAATGACTTCACATAGAATAAGTATAGGTAGTAAATTTATTGAAAGTTAGCAAATGTAGAATTGGTCACTTGAACAATTCATGAAAGAATATTGAAGGAAGAGAGATTTCACATATAAATATACTATCTTGGAGATCTTTTGTAATTATGAGCACTCATTACAATATGACATGCTAAAAGGTTGATGTCGGACAAGGAAGACAACATAATGGGTTATGTTTTCTTATATCCGAAATAAAGTATATTGTCTTGGATCATCCAACATGTTGAGCTTGCTTTCCCCCCTCATGCTAGCCAAATTCTTTGCACCAAGTAGAGATACTACTTGTGCTTCCAAACATTCCTTAAACCAGTTTTGCCATGAGAGTCCACCATACCTACCTATGGATTGAGTAAGATCCTTCAAGTAAGTTGTCATCGGTGCATGCAATAAAAATTGCCCTCTAAATATGTATGATCTATTAATGTGGAGAAAATAAGCTTTATACGATCTTGTGATGTGGAAGAAATAAAAGCGACGAACTGCATAATAAAGGTCCATATCACAAGTGGCAATATAAATTGATGTTCTTTTGCATTAAGATTTTGTGCACCCACCATAAAAGCGCATCACAACCTCTGATTCCCTCTGCGAAGGTCCTATCTTTTACTTTTATCTTCTACCTTATGCAAGAGTCATGGTGATCTTCACCTTTTATTTTTACATTTTATCCTTTGGCAAGCACATCGTGTTGGAAAGATCCTGATATATATATCCAATTGGATGTAAGTTACCATGAACTATTATTGTTGATATTACCCTTGAGGTAAAAGTTGGGAGGCGAATCTATAAGCCCCTATCTTTCTCTGTGTCCGATTAAAACTTTGAACCATTAAATATCACGTGAGTGTTAGCAATTGTGAAAGACTAAATGATAGTTGAGTATGTGGAGTTTGCTAAATCAAAGCTCTAACATAGACCCTTCCTGAAAATAAGATGAATTGCAATTGTTTGATGACTGAGAATATAGTTTGTTAGTTTCAAGAGAGTTTATGATCTATACTTTAACATGTGAATAGCTTGTTACTTGATCATGAAAAGTTTTATGAAAATGAGCTACTATTATGATATATAATGATGCTAGAAAAAGTGATTGGAACTATAATTGATGAAACATATGCACTTGCTGGCATTCACACTTCATAAATTATTTCTTTTATCATTTACCTACTCAAGGACGAGCAGGAATTAAGCTTGGGGATGCTGATACGTCTCCAACGTATCTATAATTTATGAAGTATTCATGCTATTATATTATCAACCTTGGATGTATTATATGCATTTATATGCTATTTTATATGATTTTTGGGACTAACCTATTAACCAAGTGCCCAGCGCTAGTTTCTGTTTTTCCTTGTTTTTGAGTTTTACAGAAAAGGAATATCAAACGGAGTCCAATTGACGTGCCAATTTTTGACGATTTTTTATGGACCAAAAGAAGACCCCGGAGTAAAAGAGTTGGACCAGGAGAGTCCCGGGGCGTCCACGAGGGTGGGGGGCACGCCCACCCCCCCCCCACCCACCCAGGCGCGTGGGCCTGCCTCGTGGATGCCTCGGGCACCTCCTTGATGTGAGACCGACGCCAAAAATTCCTATAAATACAGAAACCTCAGAAAATTAACCTAGATCGGGAGTTCCGCCGCCAGAAGCCTCCGTAGCCACCAAAAACCAATCTAGGCCCTCTCTGGCACCCTGCCGGAGGGGGCCATCATCACCGGAGGGCATGGATGTCACACCCTCGATGCGACTATAGCTCCCACGTGTCGAGGCACGACTTAGAGACATAATCGCATTGAAGACATATGTCGCAAGTTAGGCAATCTTCACAAAATCCCATGTAATATGAATAAAGGGGAGAAAATATAGTTGGCTTACACTTGCCACGTCAATCAAGTACATAAATAACATTACATCATCCAAACACTCATGGCCCGACTACGGCACCAAAATAAAAGAGAACCCAACATGCGACAATGGTCCCAATCACCCCCAACCGAGCACCACTACTGATCATCGGGAAAAGAGACATAGTATCGTTGAGAGTCTTCATCGAACTCCCACTTGAGCTCATACGCGTCTCCTGGAGCGGAATCATCAGGCCCTGCATCTGGTGATTTAGTAATCTGTGAGCCACAGGGACTCAGCAATCTCGCACCCTCGCGATCAAGACTATTCAAGCTTATAGGTATGGCAAGGTAAAATATGAGTGGAGCTGCAGCAAGCGGCTAACAAGTGTGGTGGCTAACTTATACGCAAAAGAGAGCGAGAAGAGGAGGCAAAGCACGAGCGATAAGCTATAGAACAACCTGCGCAAACATTACTATACCGTGTCCACTTCCAGGACTCCGCCGAGAAGAGGCCATCACGGCAACACACTCAGTTGAAACATTTTAATTAATTAAGGTTCAAGTTATCTACAACCGGACATTAACAAATTCCCATCTGCCCATAACCGCGGGCATGGCTTTCGAATGTTCAAACCCTATAGGGGAGTCCCAACTTAGCCCATGACAAGCTCTCACGGTCAACGAAGGAATAGACCTCCTCCCAAGACGTTCCGATCAGACTCGGTATCTCGGTAACTCAAGACACTTCGACAGGTTAAAACAAGACCAGCAACACCGCCCGAATGTGCCGACAAATCCAGATAGGAGCTGCACATATCTCTTTCTCAGGGCACACTCAGATGAGCGCTCCATACAACTAAAACCAAACATTGAGTTTCCCCGAGGGGGCGCTGCACAGGACTCTAGTTTGGACCAACACTCAGAGGAGCACTGGCCCGGGGGGGTTAAAATAAGATGACCCGCGGGCTCCGGAAACCCGAGGGAAAAAGAGGCTAGGTGGCAAATGGTAAGACCAAGGTTGGGCATTGTTGGAAAAGCTTTAATCAAGGCGAACTATCAAGGGGTTCCCATTATAACCCAACCGCGTAAGGAACGCAAAATCCGGGAACATAACACCGATATGACGGAAACTAGGGCGGCGAGAGTGGAACAAAACACTAGGCGAGAGGCCGAGCCTTCCACCCTTTACCAAGTATATAGATGCATTTAAGATAACATAGCAATATAATGATATCCCAACAATTAAATAAAAGATGTTCCAACAAGGAACGGCCTCCGATCTTCACCTACAACTAGCAACGCTATAAGAGGGGCTGAGCAAAGCGGTAACATAGCCAATCAACGGTTTGCTAGGACAATGATGGGTTAGAGGTTTGGCATGGCAATTTGGGAGGCTTGCAAGCAAGTGGTAGGCATCGTAGCAATGGCATAGCAAAAGAGCGAGCAAA
This sequence comes from Triticum aestivum, assembly GCF_018294505.1. Taxonomy (NCBI): domain Eukaryota; kingdom Viridiplantae; phylum Streptophyta; class Magnoliopsida; order Poales; family Poaceae; genus Triticum; species Triticum aestivum. Next base: position 404,315,660 of record NC_057794.1, read on the forward strand.
CTAGCATAGCAAAGATAGTAGTGATTTTGAGGGTATGATCATCTTGCCTGCACAGTTGTCAGAGTCGACTAGATCCTCAAGAGCAAACTCAACGGGCTCCTTGTTAGCGAACTCGTCTCCCGACTCTACCCAAACAAGACAAACAAGCAACAAGGATACAATCAACCACGTGCAAACTCAAACAACACGATGCAAAGATGATATGCTATGCGGGATGCGATGCGGGATGCAAAATGCAAGATATGACAGGAAATGCATGAACCTGGCCTCCACTTGGAATTCCAAGGGTTCCACTGGAAAGATGAGATGAAATCGCTTGAAAATGATATAAAGAACGCCGAAATCGGAGTTACGGTTTGGAAATGGCAAGCGATTCAAAAATGACACCGGTCTGCGATTTACAACAAGTAGGCATCTAGATGCAATGAAATGAACATGCTACAGCACCCAAACATGACAACAAAATACATGGCAGGGATGCACACAAGATGTTTAACAAAAGTCTAGCACTGAGCTATGGCCAAATCATCCATTAACAGGTTCAAACAAGCATGGCAAAACGCAAATGACAAACAGATCTCAGACTTAGTGAAATTAACACTTGTCTGGAATTTCAGATCATATAGCCCTCTTCGGAGCAACAAAACAACATGCTACAGGACTTGAACATGACAAAGAAAGACATGGCATGGAGCTACTCAACAAGCTTAACAAAAGTCCCTTAGTGACCTTGAGCCAAAAGGGATCACAAAATATAGTAACAAGCACACGAACATAGTAAAAACATAATCAGTTTTCAGACATAGTGAAAACTGGGACATGCTGAAATATAACTCACGAAGGCATGTTTACGAGCTCGATGCACTCACTACGGTGCAAGTCATGGCAAGGCAAGCATACATACATTAATAAGGCACAAAATGCTAGCTAGACATGGCAGGAACAATGGCATAGCATGCACGGATCAACTACAATAGCATCAGCAAAATCGCAAACGAGTTGACGATCTGCCCAGATTCACAATGAAGCAAAAGTAGAGCTTGATTGACTCAAGCTAGGGTGCTCCATAATTGCAAACAAAGACATGGATGGATAGAGCACTACAAGGTTATCAAAACTCCCTTACTGATCATCCTCAAAAGAGGCACGGATCACTAGGAAATAGCATGAACATATGGCATCATGAACTAAATAATCCCAGACGGATCACTAGGAAACAGATTTACCGGGTGCCTCACTTTGCAAGCTTGCACAAGTCACCACACACATCCTAAAAATGCATGGGTTGCACCTCTGGAAAGATAACAAGATGCTTAACAAAACATATGAAGGACTCACAGGCATATCATGCACACAATAATCATGGCAAAAAAAGACAAGTCTAAGATGAACTAGCAGATCTGACAATTAACTCACGAAGCCTCCTACTAACAACATTTCGGGCATCAAGATGCACTCAAATGAAAATGATGCAATGGAATGAAATGATGTACTCTCCGAGATGAACACTTTGATATGCTATATGCATGAATCGGAGCTATGGATGCGGAGATATAGCAGGTGCAAGAATGCAAAAAAAAATTAGGGTTCGGAGGGAAAAAGTCAACCCTCCGGGATCCAGATCCAGATCTGGCACGGATTACGAGGACGGCTGGATTCACTGTTCATGCCGGAGTTTGAGGTCGCCGGTGACCGTATCCGAGGCGGGAACGGCCGGGGGCGCCGGATCCTCGCTGGAGTCGGGCGGGGCGGCGCCGGTGTTGGACGTGGGCGAGGAGGCCGGCTCGGGCGGCGGCTGGAGGCAGGCGGCGAGCCGCGGCGGAGCTCGCCGGCGAGGTGGCGGGCGGCGGTGCGGCCACCGGAGTCGGGGAAGAGAGCGCGGGGCGGCACGGCTCCCTCAGGCGGCGGGGCGGCGAGTGGCCCGGTCGGGCGGCGGGGAGGGACGGCTACGGGCCGGCCGGGCCGCGGGCAGTGGCGGCGGCGACTTGCCACGTGGCGGGCGCGAGTGGCGGCGGCGATGTGTCCGGCCGGGTCGGACAATGTCCGGCCGGCGCGAGGGAATTTTTTTAGGGTTTCGTGGGAGGAGGAGATCCGAAAAACGGGGGGGGTGTATATATAGGCATAGGGGGAGCTAGGAGAGTCAAAATGAGGTGCGGTTTTCGGCCACGCGATCGTTATCGAACGCTCTAGGACATGGAGCAGAGTTTGGTGGGTTTTGGGCCAAATTGGAGGGGTGTTGAGCTGCAACATACACGAGGCCTTTTCGGTCCCTCGGTTAACCGTTGGAGTACCAAACAAAGTCCAAATGGCACGAAACTTGACAGGCGGTCTACCGGTAGTAAACCAAGGCCGCTTGGCAAGTCTCGGTCCATTCCGGAAATGTTTAATCCCCACACACGAAAGAAAGCTAGAAATGGCCACCGGAGGAGAACGAAGCACCGGAATGCAAAACGGACAACGGGGAAAATGCTCGAATGCATGAGACGAACATGTATGCAAATGCAATGCACATGATGACATGATATGAGATGCATGACAACGACAAAAACACAGAGAGAAAGACCCGAACCCAAGGAAATAAATTAACTTAAAGCCGGAAATGGCAAGAGTTGGAGTACAAATAGGGAAAGTTACATCCGGGGTGTTACAATGGAGGAGGATCCTGGAGGGGCCATCATCACCGGAGGGCATGGAGGAGGATCCCAGAGGGGCCATCATCACCATGAAGGCCATGGAACAAAGGAGGAACCTATCCCTATCCAAGGGGGAGGCCATGGAGGAGCAAGCACAAGGGGGAGAACCTCTCCTCCTCTCTCTTGGTGGCACCGGAGTGCCATCAAGAGGGGAATCATCGCCGCGGTGATCGTCTTCATCAACATCACCATCATCATCACCATCCTCATCTCTTTTACGCGGTCCACTCTCCCACACCCCGCTGTAATCCCTACTTGAACATGGTGCTTTATGCCACATATTATAATCCAATGATGTGTTGCCATCCTATGATGTTTTGAGTAGATATCCTTTTTCTTTGGGTTGATTGATGATCTAGATTAGTATGAGTTGTATGTTTTACTTTGGTGTTGTCCTATGGTGCCCTCCGTGTCGCGCAAGCGTGAGGGATTCCTGCTGTAGGGTGTTGCAATACGTTTATGATTCACTTATAGTGGGTTGTGTGAGTGACTGAAACACAAACCCGAGTAAGGGGGTTGTTGCGTATGGGATAAAGAGGATTTGATGCTTTAATGTTATGGTTGGGTTTTACCTTAATGATCTTTAGTAGTTGCGGATGCTTGCTAGAGTTCCAATCATAAGTGCATATGGTCCAAGTAGATAAAGTATGTTAGCTTATGCCCCTCCCTCATATGAAACTCCAATAGCGATTACCGGTCTTGTTAACAACTTCCTAGGACAATTCCGCACACCGATCCACCATTATTCCACACTCGCTATTTATAATACTTAGTAATATATTCTAACTTTATGATAACAGCACCTACTTTCATATTTTAGCTCTCCGATATCATACAAAGTTTTCCACTTCATACCCACAACGTAGTTTTATTTCTCGTTTCTAGTTGGAAGCAAATGTTCGGTGTACGTAGAGTCATATCAGTGGCAGATAGGGCTTGAGAGAATATTGATCTTACCTTTAGCTCCTTGTGGGTTCGACACTCCATACTTATCACTTCCACCTTTGGAAATTGCTACGATGATTCCTTGCACTTGGGGATTATCAGTATATCTTTAGATCTTGCAATCGAATCTTTTAGTTTCTTGTTTATCACTAGTTTGGTTTATAAAACAAAACTACATAAAAATGGAATTGAGGTTCCACAATATTATTGATCATCTTTATAATATCTTTCTTGAAAATGATGGTTCGGAAAATTGTGCTCAATTGTTATAAGAATAAGTCAATAAAATGTTTGTCACAAAATATTTGAATGATGAACATGATTGCAATGTTGTTAGTATGAATACTTTGAATATCCATGATGCTAATGATATGCAAAGCCATAAGCTTGGGGATGCTATATTTGATGAATATGATATTTTTAGTCCCCCAAGTTTTGATGAGAAAATTTATTATGATGATTGCATGCCTCCTATTTATGATGATTATAATGATAAAAGTGGATTTGGAGAGGTCATGACTTTATTTAGTGATGAATCCACTATTTTGGAAGAGTTTCAATTGATTATGACAACAAAGTTGCTATCTATGATGATTATGGTGATGACATGTATGTTATAAAGAATAATGATAACCATGAAACTTGTCATCATGATTTTAATTTTCATTCACATGATAGCTATTTTCTTGAGTTTGCTCCCACTACTATTGATGAGAAGAAATTTGCTTATGTGGAGAGTAATACATTTTTTATGCATGTGGACCATGAAAAGAATGCTTTATGTGATAGTTATATTGTTGAGTTCATTCATGATGCTAATGAAAATTATTGTGAGTGAGGAGCATATGCTTGTTGGTATTGCGATAATATCAAGTTTCCTCTCTATGTGTTGAAAGTTTTGAAGTTGTGCTTGTTTTGCCTTCCTATGCTAGTTGATTCTTGTTCTCATAAGTTGTTTGCTCACGAAATCCCTATGCATAGGAAGTGGGTTAGAATTAAGTGTGCTAGTCATATTCTTCATGATGCTCTCTTTGTGTTTCAATTCTTATCTTTTATATGAGCATCATTGATATCAGCATGCCTAGCTAAAAAGGCATTAAAGAAAAGCGCTTGTTGGGAGACAACCCAACACATTAACCCCTAATGTTTTTGTGTGTTCACATGATTAGGCTACTGTAGTAATCATGTTTTATTGCTTCTATTTCAATAAAGTGCCAAGTAAGACATTTGGGATGGCTTACGGTGATAGTTGATTTGATCTTGCTAAAAAACAGAAACTTTTGCCCTCAGGAAAACAATTCTCATTTTTAACAGAAGCGTGATAAAAAGCTGATTCTTTTTTCAGAAGATTAATAGACAAATTTCCCAGGTTTTCCTAAGTTTTCAGAATTTTTGTAGTAGTAGAAGTATGGATGGAGTACATATTACTACAGACTGTTTTGTTTTTGACAGATTCTGTTTTCAATGCATAGTTTGCTTGTTTTCTAGTTTCCATGGCTTATATTGATCAATATAAATTGTGGAAATGATGCGCTAAAGTAGGAATTGTGTGAGAACAATTATGAATCTTGTCTTTGACAGTACCAAAAGTGAAATGGTTTGCTCTTTATCATACTAACCTATCTCACGAAGTTCCGTTAAGTTTTGTGTGATTGAAGTTTTCATGTGTTGGGTGAGACATCGATATAAGGAGAATAAGGAGTGACAAGACCATAAGCTTGGGGATGCCCAAGGCACACCAAGTTAATAAGCAACTAATCTTGGGATGCCCCGGAAGGCATCCCCTCTTTCGTCTCCAATAATATCGGTAACCTCACTTGGAGCTATATTTTCATTTGTCACATGATATGTGTTTTACTTGGAGAGTCAATTTATTTTCTTAGTAGTTTCTTGATGTTATTTAGAATAATTTTGTGCATCTTCTATTACAATAAAAGTGTCAAGTATAGCCTTTGCCATGCTTATTTTGCAAGTATACATGTTGCTGTTTAGAAACAAAAAGTTTACCGCTGTTGCAAAAATTCCCTAGAAAAGTCAGAATGTGATAAAATGTTGAATTTTTTTGCAAAATAAGATCTGATAAATTTTCTACAGTGTGGTAAATTTTCATAATCTTTGGAGTTTAAGAAGTATTGATACTCTTGCATTCTTTACAGACTGTACTGTTTTGGCATATTGTTGTTATGTTTGCATCGTTTGCATATGTTTGCTTATTTAATGATTCTATTTGAGGATAGGAGTATTAAATATGCAGAGGAATTTAGTATGCAATGTTGAATAATAATTTTAGTGATTTTATACAGTAGATAATGATAAGGTTTTTGCATTGGTTTATACTAACTTATCTCACAAGTTCTTGTTGAGTTTTGTGTGGATAAAACTTTTGAGATTTAGGAAAACCGTGATATGAGAAGAATTAAGGAGACACAAAAGCTCAAGCTTGGGGATTTCCAAGGAATCCCAAGATAATATTTCAAGAAGTCTCAAGCATCTAAGCTTGGGGATGCCCCGATAGGCATCCCACCATTCTTCTTCAACAATTATCGGTTGAATCTAAGTTTTTGCTTCTTCACATGATGTGTGATATTCTTAGAATGTCATTTTATTTTGATTTTGCTTGCTGTTTTAATAAATGCTTAGATCTGAAAGTTTTTTAATAAGAGAGAGTCCTCAAATAGCTACCTATTTACTTAACTACTCGCTTGATCTTTACTTCTATCTTTTTTGGACTAGCTTGTCATTTGCTCTAGTGCTTCACTTATATATTTTTGAGCATGGTGTGCTTTAGTATTTCTGAATAAATTCTCTCTTGATTCACTTAATTAATTTGAGAGAAAGAAATATTATGCTCATGATCTTCACTTATATTTGTTTGAGCTTATCAAAAGCAACACATGAAAATTAGTTCCAAAGTGATAGATATCCAAGAAGGATATAAAATAAACTTTCAAGAAGATCATTGGACAAAATAAACATGATTCTTTGTAATAGTTTTGATATATAATGATAGTGATATGTGAGACATGTTGGTGCGTAATTATGCTTTACTAAGAATATTGGTGTTAAGGTTTGTGATGTTGGGGAACGCAGTAATTTCAAAAAAAATCTTACGTACACACAAGATCCATCTAGGTGATGCATAGCAACGAGAGGGGAGAGTGTTGTCTACGTACCCTTGTAGACCATAAGTGGAAGCGTTATGAAAACGCGGTTGATGTAGTCGTACGTCTTCACGATCCGACTGATCCTATCACCGAAGGTACGGCACCTCCGTGATCTGCACACGTTCAGCTCAGTGACATCCCACAAACTCTAGATCCAGTTGAGGCCGAGTGAGAGTTTCACCAGCACGACGGTGTGATGATGGTGATGATGAAGTTACCGATGCAGTGCTTTGCCCAAGCACTACAATGATATGACCGAGGTGGAAATCTGTGGAGGGGGCACCGGACACGGCTAAGACAACTGTCAACTTGTGTGTTCTAGGGTGCCCCTGCCCCCGTATATAATGGAGCAAGGGGGAGGCCGGCCGACCCTAGGGCACGCCCCTCAAGAGGGGAATCCTAGTAGGACTCCAAGTCCTAGTATGAATCCATCAAGAGGGAGAGAGGGGGAAGGAAGGAAGAGGGGGAAGGGATGGAAAGGGGGCGCCGCCCCCTTCCCCTAGTCCAATTCGGACCCAAGGGGGGCGGCCAGCCCCTCCTCGCCCTTCCACTAAGGCCCATAGAGGCCCATTAGTTCCCCCAGGGGTTTTGATAACCCTCCGGCACTTCGATATTTATCCGGTGACCCCCGAAACTCATTCGATGTTCGAATAACATCGGCCAATATATCAATCTTTATGTCTCGACCATTTCGAGACTCCTCGTCATGTCCTCACATCCAGGAATCCGAACTACCTTTGGTACATCAAAACACATAAACTCATAATATCAATCTTCATCGAACGTTAAGCGTGCGGACCCTACAGGTTCGAGAACTATGTAGACATGACCGAGACTCATCTCCGGTTAATAACCAATAGCGAAACCTAGATGCTCATATTGGTACCTACATATTCTACGAAGATCTTTATCGGCCAGACCGCATAACAGTATACATTGTTCCCTTTGTCATTGGTATGTTACTTGCCCGAGATTCGATCATCGGTATCTCAATACCTAGTTCAATCTCGTTACCGGCAAGTCTCTTTACTCATTCAGTAATGCATCATCCGTAACTAACTCATTAGTCACATTGCTTGCAAGGCTTATAGTGATGTGCATTACCGAGAGGGCCCAGAGATACCTCTCCGACAATCGGAGTGACAAATCCTAATCTCGATCTATGCCAACTCAACAAACACCATCGGAGACACCTGTAGAGCATCTTTATAGACCCAATTACGTTGTGGCGTTTGATAGCACACTAAGTGTTCCTCCGGTATTCGGGAGTGGCATAATCTCATAGTCATGGGAACATGTATAAGTTATGAAGAAAGCAATAGCAACAAACTAAACGATCATCATGCTAAGCTAACGGATGGGTCAAGTCAATCACATCATTATCTAAATGATGTGATCCCGTTAATCAAATGATAACTCATGTCTATGGTTAGGAAACTAAACCATCTTTGATTAACGAGCTAGTCAAGTAGAGGCATACTAGTGACACTCAGTTTGTCTATGTACTCACACATGTACTAAGTTTCTGGTTAATACAATTCTAGCCTGAATAATAAACATTTATCATGATATAAGGAAATATAAATAACAACTTTATTATTACCTCTGGGGCATATTTCCTTCAGTCTCCCACTTGCACTAGAGTCAATAATCTAGATTCCACAGTAATGATTCTAACACCCATGGAGTCTTGGTGCTGAGCATGTTTTGCTCATGAGAGAGGCCGAGTCAACGGGTTTGCAACATTCATATCCGTATGTATCTTGCAAATCTCTATGTTTCCCTCCTTGACTTGATCGCAGATGGGATTGAAGCGTCTCTTGATGTGCTTGGTTCTCTTGTGAAATCTGGATTCCTTTGCCAAGGAAATTGCACCAGTATTGTCACAAAAGATTTTCATTGGACCCGATGCACTAGGTATGACACCTAGATCGGATATGAACTCCTTCATTCAGACTCCTTCATTTGTTTCTTACGAAGCAGCTATGTACTTCACATGTAGATCCCGCCACGACGCTCTTCTTGGAACTGCACCAACTGACAGCTCCACCATTCAATAAAAATACGTATCCGGTTTGTGACTTAGAGTCATCCGGATCAATGTCAAAGCTTGCATTAACGTAATCATTTACGACGAGCTCTTTGTCACCTGCATAAACGAGAAACATATCCTTAGTCCTTTTCAGGTATTTCAGGATGTTCTTGACCACTGTCTAGTGATCCACTATTGGATTACTTTGGTACCTCACTGCTAAACTAATAGCAAGGCACACATCAGGTCTGGTATATAGCATTTCATACATGGTAGAACCTATGGCTGAAGCATAGGGAATAACTTTCATTTTCTCTCTATCTTCTGCAGTGGTCGGGCATTGAGTCTGACTCAACTTCACACCTTGTAACACAGGCAAGATCCCTTTCTTTTCTTGATCCATTTTGAACTTCTTCAAAACTTTATCAAGGTATGTGCTTTGTGAAAGTCCAATTAAGCATCTTGATCTATCTCTATAGATCTTGATGCCCAATATACACTACTGCAGGATGCTGCTAACACGACACTATGATCAGAGACCCTTCGAGAAACTATGTGCGATGCAATAATCGCAAACAATGTTGTATGAAAACCATCAGAAATGTATAAAACGTTTGTGATGACAGATACATCAAACACGGTTCAGGTTTTATTTGCGTGTGCGATGAAGGGCATATGGTTTAGTTCAATGAACTGTTTGTGATGAGGAGGAACAAAAGAAACCGGCAGCCAGATGAAGGCGTGTGCGATACATAGCGTATGGTTCACTCGGATGAACTGTTTGTGATTAGGCCACACAAAAGAAATGGTCAGCCAGATCAAAGGTGTGTGCGATATACGGCATGCGGTTCACTTGGATGAACTGTTTGCGTTGAGACATGAGAACAAAAACGGTTCAAATGAACAAGATGTGTGTGATACGAGGCAAACAGGTCTGTAATCAGAGATGTGTGCGAAGACCGATAACAACACAGACGATTACTGCTAACAAGTCCTGTGTGTTGTGAGCAAACGATTGCCGGTATACAATTGTGAGTGATTGATGAAAACATCACCGACGGGTTCCATTGTTTATTCCGTGTGCGATGTGATTTTCTTTGTCCGCACAACATCTACACTCTGTCTACAGCATCAACATATGTACTTAAAAAGACAGCATTGCATAACCAAATTAAGCATACAATTACACAAGTGACTACACACATAACATTTCTACACACCAAAGAAAGCAATTACATGCATACTAAAGTAGAAGAAACAAGGATCTAATCATCTGCTTAATTTTGCAATGACGCTTGCCATTGCTCTGCTTCCGGCTGGATCCCTGGTCGCTTTGGGGAAGGAGGGACTTCCTCATGTCAACGATCTTCCTGTACATGTCGTAGCTCATGTACGCCTCCTTGGCCGCGTACACGATGTGAGATTTTTCGAGTTTCTCCATCCAGGCCGAGTGCCAGGCATGCTTTTCCTTGTTGCACGAATCCTTCATGTCTCTATAGTAGGGGTCGATGATGGCATCGACAAGGTGAACCAGTGGGTACTTCTCATGCTCCTTGTTGCCCCTGATCTTGTATTGGCCATGGATGTTGACAAGATTCTGGCAGGCAATGCCCGAATTCTCGAGCGCCTTTACATCGTTGGTGATGTCCACCGTAGCGAACATGTAGTGGGGGCTTTTGACAAACCTGGCGAAACGCTCGCAAGGCCTTGTGGCCAGGCAGTAGTGGTAGACGAGGACGTGGTGGCTCACGGACATCTGGGTGACGGCGACCTTGGGAGGAGACCCGGCACGAGCGCGGGTGTACTCGAGGTCAAACCCGACCACCTTGTACTTCTCCTCGGCAAGCAACAGCTCCATGATGTGGATGGAGTGCTCCACCCAGACCGGGTCGTTGGTGTACACCACCGAGAGGTCCATGAACCTTATGTGTGGCCACCACGGCATGCATGGTGAACTGCTGCTCATCGTCGGCAGCCGCTTGGAGGGCCATTGGAGCCGCGCAGGATACCCTCTAAGAATTTCTCGTGGTGGGTGTGCTTCTTGCAATGGTGGGGCGCGATCGGAAGGTTGAAGAGGCACAAGGGTAGGTTAAATGGCCGCTGTAATAAATAGGGGCCGGCCGGCCTGTAATCGTCACGTCTTGTCACGGCGTTCATAGCGGAGGATTCCAGAATCCAGTGCACGCTTGACAACACCGCACCCCAGGCATGGGCTTGAAGAGCCTGTTCCCGCGCTACCGCACTGTTTATCGCGCAAGCTTCCTGCCCAGCTAGTTTGGCCACGCGTGGGCTAGAAGAGGGACAAATCGTGGGTGTTTATTGGCAAAAAATCTTTGTAAAAACGAAGTGTGTGGAATGACTTCGGTCATAATTTTACCCTTGGGTGATGAGGTCAAAGTTACACACAAGGGTGATGATGGACACTTGAGTGCGATAATTAATTATGCGCTCTACAGTGCACATGGTGGAAGAAACCAACTGTGTGCAATAATGTCGAAGATCGTAGTCGAGTTAGCTATACAGATCGTGTGCTGTGAGATCGATAAGGTAAACTGATTCGAGAATGGTTAATAAAATCTAGGACCATTTCATATTAAGGTCAAAATAGTGCTAGCAATATACGAGTCTCATACGATGCCATTTCAACGATTGTACCACAAAAGCTCGAAATGTTACAAGGTTCAAAGTCCAGACTTATATGGCTCAAATTCGAAGATTACAAGGTTTAAACTGATATTAGAAATGAAATTCAGCTCATCAGCTGCAAACGCTCGCGCTGATTCATCGAACATGGATATCAGAGAGGTTCAAACTAATATCACAGCTTCTAAGTCTGGCTTCGAAACCTCACAATTTTTGCAAAGGGGTCAGCCACTGAGAAGTCATTTATTGGGTTGACCCTATGACTTCCGATTACTCTGTCATCTAAAGTTCCAAAATGAAATTCAGCATTTTTGGAGCTTAATCCATTCTGCCGCAGGCGCCGGCGCTGATCAACAGGCCATTCTTTTTTGTGAAATAAATGTAGGGCAAACCTCATTTCCTTCAGCACCCTTGCTCTAAGAACAAAGAACCTGGCGAATATAATCTCCGGTAAGATCCCTCGATAGGAGTTCAAAGTAATTTCTGAGAGATGCAGATCTAGGCATTCGACGTGATTGTTATATTGTATCACATTATCCACCACTGGGCCTAATCTGACCTGCAAAAGAAGAAAATGTGTTAGTGCCTACATCCAGTTTTGAACATTACTACAGGCCTAGCTATTTGGTTTGCAGGATTTGTAAGATGCACTAACATGCCATCTTCGATCTGACATGATTAACATGGGCATTTGATTACATTCTAGAAAAATGTAGCCTTCTTCACAAGAGGTTGGAGTGGATGAAAAGTTCCCTAAGAAAACTAGTACAGATAAATCCAAAGGAGAAATGCTTATTGATTGAAACCATATGGATCAAGCAACCAATATCAGAGGGATGTATGTACTGAAATCCTCCAAAAGAACCTTCAGAAATCGTAGTACATTGTCATTGTAAACTTGGAAAAATGTGTCACAAATTGAAGTCCCTTATGGTTAACATTTAACAGGAAAGGAACATCACCTCGATATATATCTTCTCCAGGCACAGAAAGCATCTCAGGAAACTAACAACTTGCTCCAGGTCGGGCCCGATAGATTCTAGTGCCAAGACCTTCACTATGCGTAGTTTCGGGATCAAGCTTGTCGGAATCATTTTCTAAATGACAGACGAACAAATATCTTCAAAATTAGAAATAATGTTAATTTGTAGAAGGAGAGGTAGAAGGCGGCTGTTGTACCTGAACGGGTGTGGATCCAATAACAAGTTCGGAGTATTTGTCAGACGAGTAGCCCACCACTGTCAATTTCGGCGCAGAAATGACATTGATTCTTGTTGGACCTTCTTGATCAACTACAAGTAATCTCTCAAGTGCAGGTGTGTCCAGGATGACCATACCGTGGTCCATCTTTTGTGATGTCTTCCTGCCGCACCAGCAACACACATAAATAGTCCGGAGAGTCATGGAGGTGATGTGGAAGGTACTCAACCCATTGATCGCCTGAAGACAAAGGTACTCGAGTGCAGTACAGCCATGGAGCAGGTGCTCCATGTCACCCTTTGAGAGGCAGACGACAACGAGCTCGAGGTGCTTTAGTCGTGGTAGAATAAGAGAGGGCGCGCCATTAAGGGGCGGGAAATGGCAGTTCCTGAACTTGGTGACGCACAGCGTGGGCGCGAGGCGGAGTGCGGACGTTAGCAACGACATCATATGCCCATCATCAAATGTGAGCTCCTCGAGCTGATCTAGGGCGAGGGATTGGAACCAGTCGTCAAGCTTGGCTCGGTCCTTGCCGTTGGAATGGAACTTGCCCATTCTAAGGCCTTTGGTTGGGCCAAGGTGACTATCGAGGATCTTGGAGAACGCATTAAAACTTTTGCGATAGCCATTGCAGAGCTCGTGGGTGTCGATGACGTCGAGAGGGCTGGAGTTCCATAGGGGGCGCCACCGTCGGGAAAGGAGGGTTGTCCGCGCCCCATATTTGATTGGGAGGAGGGAGATGATGACTCTCAACATATCATCGGGGAGGCTGCTGATTAAGTCTAGGCCTGCTGGAGTCGCTTGCGGTTCTAGCTCGCCCCGCCTCCACTTGTTGGCATCCCCATTCTCCACCTCCGGAGTCTCCTTGTCAGCGGCGCTTTCTGATAGAAATGGGAGTATAGGGAATATTTAGTTAAAACAGGGCAATAGAAAAGTGTATTGGTAACTAGAAGTTATTAGGTAGGAATATAGTAAGATAAGGGAATAGCAATTGGTTGCTTAAATACTACACAATTCATTTGACATTACTGGGTAAGTCAACATATGCAGATAGTTGAAAAGAAAACTTACTTCGAACAAAGTCTGGACGGATGATTTTGTCGGGGAAGTAAGCATATATCTCATGACCAGGCCCTTCTATGTGCAGTGCAATTTTAGTGCCAGCTTTCAGTACATAAAACTTTGCAATTTCATTCCAAAATCCAGTGCCAAAATAGGAGTCACCACATTCATCAAGTCTTACAGTAGCAACGATTGTAAATCCATGGTTTGTGCATAGTATGACATTCGTGGAACCTTGATGTATGTAAAGGGAAAAATTGTGCACTACATAATCTATTGCATAGCGAGGGATGTCCTGCAGAAAATGGTAGGGTTGTTAAAGAAAATATGGTAACATGCAAATATGGTTCCAAATTGAAAAAACTGTACAGTAGCTGAAATCGAAGGACAAAAGTCTATAATTAAACAGATAGGGTAAACATGATATCATGGAAATATGAGAGTAATCAAAAAAACAATACATCATTAATTTGCCTAATATAGAAATAAGAGGGGGAAATCCCCTTTGACGTATATGGTGCATGTGGCACCTTTTCTCCAAATGTAGCAATATTTAGAATATGTTCAGGAAAGTAGGCCATGCCAACCGATTTAGGGTGAGATTGGACATACTGCGCGCGTCCTCAAGTTATCTGGTACGATGAGATGGAATCTCTGGCGACGGTCGCCAAGTCCTGAAGTATCGGCACACTGTACATTCTATGAATGAAAGAAAACCCTCAAATCAGCTCGAATAAAAATGAATTCACGGCAATTTCCGCTGGGTGATTAAAGGAGGCAGATGAACTGGGATAAGAGATGAGATAATATCTCATTAAATTAGTTACCTTGTCATCCATGAGAAAGAACCCTCAGTAAGGCAGATTCCCCAACCGAGCGGAGCTGGGTCGACCGCGAGCAGCGTTGAGAAAGTCGATGGTGATAGGCGGCGGCAAGCGGAAGTGGCAAAATGCGGTAGGCTTTGCAGGCAGCCTGGTGGCGGCGGCAGGCGTCGAGCTAAGTGTTTACCGCCGCGATAGGCGGTGCCATGGCATAGACGCGGAGGAGCTTGTGCAGGTGTGAATGGGGAACGTACCGGAGGGGCCGAGGTGGGTGGCGGGCGGGGTGAGGGTTTTTGTAACATGGGGATGGTGAGGGTTTTCTTTTTTCTTTTTTGAATTGGGTGGTGAGGGTTTTCTGTCCCACAAAGAATTTTCGGGGCAACGATTTGCTCGAGCGAACCGTGTGTGATTGACGCAGCACACAAAATGATAGTTGATACGTCTCCGTCGTATCTATAATTTTTGATTGTTCCATGCCAATATTCTACAACTTTCATATACTTTTGGCAACTTTTTATACTATTTTTGGGACTAACATATTGATCTAGTGCCAAGTGCCAGTTCATGTTTGTTGCATGTTTTTTGTTTCATAGTAAATCCATATCAAACGGAGTCCAAACGGGATAAAAACTGACGGAGATTTTTTTGGAATATATGTGATTTTTGGGAAAAGAAAAATCAACGCGAGACGATGCCCGAGGGGGCCATGAGTCAGGGGGGAAGGTGCGCCCTGGGCCCTCGTGGCCACCCCGTAAGGCAGTTGATGCCCTTCTTTCGCCGCAAGGAAGCTAATATCCAGATAGAGATCGTGTTAAAATTTCAGCCCAATCAAAGTTAGGGATCTCCGTGTTGGAAATATGCCCTAGAGGCAATAATAAATTGGTTATTATTATATTTCCTTGTTCATGATAATCGTTTATTATCCATGCTAGAATTGTATTGATAGGAAACTCAGATACATGTGTGGATACATAGACAACACAATGTCCCTAGTAAGCCTCTAGTTGACTAGCTCGTTGATCAATAGATGGTTACGGTTTCCTGACCATGGACATTGGATGTCGTTGATAACGGGATCACATCATTAGGAGAATGATGTGATGGACAAGACCCAATCCTAAGCCTAGCACAAGATTGTGTAGTTCGTTTGCTAAAGCTTTTCTAATGTCAAGTATCATTTCCTTAGACCATGAGATTGTGCAACTCCCGGATACCGTAGGAGTGCTTTGGGTGTGCCAAACGTCACAACGTAACTGGGTGGCTATAAAGGTACACTACAGGTATCTCCGAAAGTGTCTGTTGGGTTGGCACGAATCGAGACTAGGATTTGTCACTCCGTGTAAACGGAGAGGTATCTCTGGGCCCACTCGGTAGGACATCATCATAATGTGCACAATGTGATCAAGGAGTTGATCACGGGATGATGTGTTACAGAACGAGTAAAGAGACTTGCCGGTAACGATATTGAACAAGGTATCGGGATACCGACGATCGAATCTCGGGCAAGTATCGTACCGATAGACAAAGGGAATTGTATACGGGATTGATTGAATCCTTGACATCGTGGTTCATCCGATGAGATCATCGTGGAACATGTGGGAGCCAACATGGGTATCCAGATCCCGCTGTTGGTTATTGACCGGAGAGTTGTCTCGGTCATGTCTGCATGGTTCCCGAACCCGTAGGGTCTACACACTTAAGGTTCGATGACGCTAGGGTTATAGGGAATAGATATACGTGGTTACCGAATGTTGTTCGGAGTCCCGGATGAGATCCCGGACGTCACGAGGAGTTCCGGAATGGTCCGGAGGTAAAGATTTATATATGGGAAGTCCTGTTTTGGTCGCCGGAAAAGTTTCGGGTTTTATCGGTAATGTACCGGGACCACCGGGAGGGTCCCGGTGGTCCACCAAGTGGGGCCACCAGCCCCGGAGGGCTGCATGGGCCAAGTGTGGGAGGGGACCAGCCCCAGGTGGGCTGGTGCGCCCCCCACCAGGGCCCAAGGCAAGAGAGAAGGGAAAAGGGGAAACCCTAGGCTCAGATGGGCCTAAGGCCCACCTAGTGGTGCGCCCCCCTCTCTCCCCCCTTGGCCGCCCCCCTAGATGGGATCTAGGGCTGGCCGCCACCCCTAGGGGTGGAAACCTAGGTGGGGGCGCAGCCCCTCCCCTCCCCCTATATATACTTGAGGTTTTGGGCTGCCATAGGACACGAGAACATCTCCTTCTTGGCGCAGCCCTACCCCTCTCCCTCCTCGTCTCTTGCGGTGCTTGGCGAAGCCCTGCTGGAGTACCACGCTCCTCCACCACCACCACGCCGTCGTGCTGCTGCTGGATGGAGTCTTCCCCAACCTCTCCTTCTCCCCTTGCTGGATCAAGGCGTAGGAGACGTCACCGGGCTGTACGTGTGTTGAACACGGAGGTGCCGTCCGTTCGGCACTAGGATCATTGGTGATTTGGATCACGACGAGTACGACTCCATCAACCCCGTTCACTTGAACGCTTCCGCTTAGCGATCTACAAGGGTATGTAGATGCACTCTCCTTCCCCTCGTTGCTAGATTACTCCATAGATTGATCTTGGTGATGCGTAGAAAATTTTGAATTTCTGCTACGTTCCCCAACAGTGGTATCAGAGCCAGGTTTATGCGTAGTTTCTATGCACGAGTAGAACACAAAGCAGTTGTGGGCGTTGATATTGTCAATTTACTTGCTGTTACTAGTCTTATCTTGATTCGCCGGCATCGTGGGATGAAGCGGCCCGGACCGACCTTACACGTACTCTTACGTGAGACTGGTTCCACCGACTGACATGCACTAGTTGCATAAGGTGGCTAGCGGGTGTCTGTCTCTCCCACTTTAGTCGGATCGGATTCGATGAAAAGGGTCCTTATGAAGGGTAAATAGAAATTAGCATATCACGTTGTGGTTTTCGCGTAGGTAAGAAACATTCTTGCTAGAAACCTATAGCAGCCACGTAAAAACTTGCAACAACAATTAGAGGACGTCTAACTTGTTTTTGCAGCTTATGCCTTGTGATGTGATATGGCCAAAAGGATGTGATGAATGATATATGTGATGTATGAGATTGATCATGTTCTTGTAATAGGATACACGACTTGCATGTCGATGAGTATGACAACCGGCAAGAGCCATAAGAGTTGTCTTTATTTATTTATGACCTGCGTGTCAACATAAACATCATGTAATTACTTTACTCTATTGCTAAAGCGTTAGCCATAGTAGTAGAAGTAATAGATGACGAGACAACTTCAAGAAGACACGATGATGGAGATCATGGTGTCATGCCGGTGACAACGATGATCATGGAGCCCCGAAGATGAAGATCAAAAGGAGCAAAATGATATTGGCCATATCATGTCACTATTTGATTGCATGTGATGTTTATCATGTTTTACATCTTATTTTCTTAGAACGACGGTAGCTTAAATAAGATGATCCCTCACTAAAATTTCAAGAAAAGTGTTCCCCTAACTGTGCACCGTTGCGAAGGTTCGTTGTTTCGAAGCACCACGTGATGTTCGGGTGTGATAGATTCTAACGTTCGAATACAATGGGTGTAAGCCAGATTTACACAGCAAAAACACTTAGGTTGACTTGACGAGTCTAGCATGTACAGACATGGCCTCGGAACATGGAAGACCGAAAGGTCGAGCATGAGTCATATAGAAGATACGATCAACATGAAGATGTTCACCGATGTTGACTAGTCCATCTCACGTGATGATCGGACACGGCCTGGTTGACTCGGATCATGTTTCACTTAGATGACTAGAGGGATGTCTATCTGAGTGGGAGTTCATTAAATGAACTCAATTATCATGAACATAGTCTAAATTGTCTTTGCAAATATGTTGTAGATAAATAGCTCACATTGTAGCTCCCTGTTTCAATACGTTCCTAGAGAAAGACCAAGTTGAAAGATATTGTAAGCACTGATGCGGACTGGGTCCGTAGTCCGAGGAGTGTCCTCACTGCTACACAGAAGGCTTACGTCTTTGATGCACCGCTCGATGTGCAAACCCCTACAACGTCGTTTGTGGATGTTGTGAACACCTGACAGACACATCCTGATGACTACTTGATAGTTTAGTGCACCATACTTTACGGCTTAGAATCGGGATTCCAATGACGTTTTGAACGCCATAGAACATATGAGATGTTCCAAGAGCTGAAATTGGGATTTCAGGCTCATGCCCGTGTTGAGAGGTGTGAGACCTCTGACAAGTTCTTTTGCCAACAAGATGGAGGAGAATAGCTCAGCTAGTGAGCATGTGCTCAGAATGTCTGGGTGCTACAATCACTTAAATCAAGTGGGAGTTAAACTTCCAGATAAGATAGTGATTGATAGAGTTCTCTAGCCACTATCACTAAGCTACTAGATCTTCGTGATGAACTATGACATGCAAGGGATGGAGTTGATCCCGGAGCTGTTCGCGGTGCTTAAGACCGCAAAAGGTAGAAATGAAGGAGCATCAAGTGTTGATGGTTTAACAAGACCACTGGTTTCAAGAAGGGCAAGGGCTAGAAGGGAAACTTCATGGATGGCAAACCAGTTGCCGCTCCAGTGAAGGAACCCAAGGTTGAACCCAAACCCGAGACTAAGTGCTTCTATTGTAAGGGGAACGGTCACTGGTAGCGGAATTACCCCAAATGCATGGTAGATAAGAAGGCTGGCAACTTCAACAAAGTATATACGTGTTATTAATGTGTACCTCGCTAGTACTCCTAGTAGCACCTGGGTATTGGATACCGGTTCAGTTACTATTATTGGTGACTTGAAGCAAAAGCTACGGACTAAACGGAGACTGGCTGAGGGCGAGGTGACGATGTGTGTTGGAAGTGTTTCCAAAGTTGATGAGATCACCATCGCACGCTCCATCTACCTTCGGGATTAGTATTGAACCTAGATAAATGTCATCAGGTGTCTACTTTGAGCATGAATATGATTAGATCATGTTCATTGCAATACGGTCATTCATTTAAGTTAGAGAATAATGGTTATTCTGTTTACATGAATGATACCTTTCATGGTCATGCACCCTATGTGAATGGTTCATTGAATCTCGCTCGTGGTAATACACATGTTCACGCCAAAAGATGTAGAGTTAATAATGATAGTACCACTTTCTCGTGGCACTGCCGCTTAGGTCATATTGGCGTAAGATGCATGAAGAAACTCCATGTCAATGGATGTTTGGAGTCACTTTATTTTGCATCACTTGACACATGCGAGCCATGCCTCATGGGCAGGATGACTAAGACCCCGTTTTCAGGTACAATGAAACGGGCAAGTGACTTGTTGGAAATCATACATGCTGATGCATGTGATCCAATGAGAATTGAAGCATGCGGTGGATATCGCTATTTTCTCATCTTCACTGACGATTTGAGTAGATATAGGTATATTTACTTAATGAAGCACAAGTCTGAAATGTTTGAAAAGTTCAAGCGATTTCAGAGTGAAGTTAAGAATCATCATAACAAAAAGATCATGTTCCTACGATCTAATCAAAAGGGGATTTTCTGAGTTATGAGTTTGGCAATCACTTAAGACATTGTGGAATTGTTTCACAGTTGAAGCCACCTGGAACACCATAAGGTAATGGTGTGTCCGGACGTCGTAATCGAACCCTATGAGATATGGTGCGATCTATGATGTCTCATACCAATCTACCGTTTTCATTTTGAGGTTATGCGTTAGAGACAACTGTATTCACTTTAGATAGGACACCATCTAAGTCCGTTGAGACGACGTCGTATGAACATTGGTTTGGCAAGAAACCAAAGTTGTCGTTTCTTAATGTTTGGGGCTGCGATGCTTAAGGCTTCAGCCGGAGAAGCTCGAACCCAAAGCGGACAAACACATCTTCATAGGATACCCAAAGGTGACAGTTGGGTATACCTTCTATCTCAGATCCGAGGGCAAATTGTTTTTCGCTAAGAACGGGTCCTTTCTCGAGAAGGAGTTTCTCTCGAAAGAATTGAGTGGGAGGAAGATAGAACTTGATGAGGTTGTCGAACCTTTATTTCAACCAGAGAATGATGCAACACAGAAATATGTTTTCTGTGGCACCTACGTCTGTTGAATATGAAGTTAATGATAGTGATCATGAAGCTTCGGATCAAGTTGCTATCGAACCTCGTAGGTCAACAAGGATATGTACTACTCCTAAGTGGTACGGTAATCCTGTCTTAGACATCATGTTGTTAGACAACAATGAACCTATGATCTATGGAGAAGCGATGGTGGGCCCGTATTCCGACAAATGGTTAGAAGCCATGAAATCCGAGATAGGATTCATATATCAGAACAAAGTATGGACTTTGGTGGACTTGCCCGATGATCGGCAAGCCATTGAGATAAATGGATCTTTAAGAAGAAGACGGACGTGGGCGGTAATGTTACCGTCTATGAAGCTCGACTTGTGGGAAAGAGTCTTTTCACAAGTTCAAGGAGTTGACTACGATGAGAATTTCTCACCCGTAGCGATGCTTGAGTCCGTCGGAATTATGATAGCATTAGCTATATTATTCGATTATGAAATCTTACAGATAGATGTCAAAACAAGTTTTCTTACCAGTTTTTCGTAAGAAAAGTTGTATGTGATACAATAAAGGGTTTTGTCGATCCTAAGGATGCTAAAAGGTATGCTGGCTCCAGCGATCCTTCTATGGACTAGAGCAAGCATCTCGGAATCGGAATATATGCTTTGATGGAGTGATCAAAGCTTTTAGGTTTATACAATGTTTGCTAGAAACTTGTATTTACAAGAAAGTGAGTGGGAGCACTACAACATTTCTTATAAGTATATGTGGATGACATATTGTTGATTCAAAATGATGTAGAATTTCTGAAAAGCATAAACAGTTGTTTGAAGAGTGATTTTCAAAGGAAGATCTACATAAAGCTGCTTACATATTGGGCATCAAGATCTATAGAGATAGATCAAAACGCCTGATGATACTTTCAAAGAACGCACACCTTGACATGTTTTTGAAGGAGTTCAAAATAGATCAGTCAAAGAAGGGGTTCTTACCTGAGTTGTAAGGTGTGAAGTTGAGTAAGACTCAAAGCTTGACCACGGCAGAAGAAAGAGGAAGGACGAAGGTCGTCCCCTATGCTTTTGTCATAGGCTCTATACGGTATGCCATGCTGAAGTACCGCACCTGATGTGTGCCTTGCCACATGTCTGGCAAGAGGGTACAAAGGTGATTTAGGAGTAGATCACCGGGTAGCGGTCAAAAATTAACCTTAGAGGAATAAGGAAATGTTTCTCGGATATGGAGGTGATAAAGAGTTCGACGTAAAGAGTTACATCGATGCAAGCTTGACACCTATCCAGATAGCTCTGAGTAGAGATACCGGATACGTATAATGGAGCAACAATTTGGAATAGCTCCAAGTGGAACGTGGTAGCAGCATCTATGATATAAAGTTTTGCGAAATACATAGGGATCTGAATATGGCAAGACCCGTTGACTACAACCTCTCTCACAAGCATAACATGATCAAACCCAGCACTCTTTGAGTGATTCTCACATAGTGATGTGAACTAGATCATTGAGTCTAGTAGACTCTTGGATGTTGGTCACATGACGATGTGACCTGTGAGTGTTAATCACATGGCGATGTGAACTAGATTATTGACTCTAGTGCAAGTGGGAGACTGTTGGAAATATGCCCTAGAGGCAATAATAAATTGGTTATTATCATATTTCCTTGTTCATGATAATCGTTTATTATCCATGCTAGAATTGTATTTATAGGAAACTCAGATACATGTGTGGATACATAGACAACACAATGTCCCTAGTAAGCCTCTAGTTGACTAGCTCGTTGATCAATAGAAGGTTACGGTTTCCTGACCATGGACATTGGATATCGTTGATAACGGGATCACATCATTAGGAGAATGATGTGATGGACAAGACCCAATCCTAAGCCTAGCACAAAGATCGTGTAGTTCGTATGCTAAAGCTTTTCTAATGTCAAGTATCATTTCCTTAGACCATGAGACTGTGCAACTCCCGGATACCGTAGGAATGCTTTGGGTGTGCTATAAAGGTACACTACAGGTATCTCCGAAAGTGTCTGTTGGGTTGGCACGAATCGAGACTGGGATTTGTCATTCCGTGTAACGGAGAGGTATCTCTGGGCCCACTCGGTAGGACATCATCATAATGTGCACAATGTGACCAAGGAGTTGATCACGGGATGATGTGTTACGGAATGAGTAAAGAGACTTCCCGGTAATGATATTGAACAAGGTATCGGGATACCGACGATCAAATCTCAGGCAAGTATCGTACCGCTAGACAAAGGGAATTGTATACGGGATTGATTGAATCCTTGACATCGTGGTTCATCCGATTAGATCATCGTGGAACATGTGGGAGCCAACATGGGTATCCAGATCCTGCTGTTGGTTATTGACCGGAGAGTTGTCTCGGTCATGTCTGCATGGTTCCCGAACCCGTAGGGTCTACACACTTAAGGTTCGATGACGCTAGGTTTATAGGGAATAGATATATGTGGTTACCGAATGTTGTTCGGAGTCCCGGATGAGATCCCGGACGTCACGAGGAGTTCCAGAATGGTCCGGAGGTAAAGATTTATATATGGGAAGTCCTGTTTTGGTCGCCGGAAAAGTTTCGGGTTTTATCGGTAATGTATCGGGACCACCGGGAGGGTCCCGGTGGTCCACCAAGTGGGGCCACCAGCCCCGGAGGGCTGCATGGGCCAAGTGTGGGAGGGGACCAGCCCCAGGTGGGCTGGTGCGCCCCCCCACCAGGGCCCAAGGCGAAGAGAGAAGGGAAAAAGGGGAAACCCTAGGCTCAGATGGGCCTAAGGCCCACCTAGTGGTGCGCCCCCCCTCTCTCCCCCCTTGGCCGCCCCCTAGATGGGATCTAGGGCTGGCCGCCACCCCTAGGGGTGGAAACCTAGGTGGGGGTGCAGCCCCTCCCCTCCCCCTATATATACTTGAGGTTTTGGGCTACCATAGACATGAGAACATCTCCTTCTTGGCGCAGCCCTACCCCTCTCCCTCCTCGTCTCTTGCGGTGCTTGGCGAAGCCCTGCTGGAGTACCACGCTCCCCCACCACCACCATGCCGTCGTGCTGCTGCTGGATGGAGTCTTCCCCAACCTCTCCTTCTACCCTTGCTGGATCAAGGCATAGGAGACGTCACCGGGCTGTACGTGTGTTGAACACGGAGGTGTTGTCCGTTCGGCACTAGGATCATCGGTGATTTGGATCACGACGAGTACGACTCCATCAACCCCGTTCACTTGAACGCTTCCGCTTAGCGATCTACAAGGGTATGTAGATGCACTCTCCTTCCCCTCGTTGCTAGATTACTCCATAGATTGATCTTGGTGATGCGTAGAAAATTTTGAATTTCTGCTACGTTCCCCAACACTCCGGGAATATAAGAAACGATGAAAGGGCAGAATCTGAGAACGCAGAAACAGAGAGAGATAGAGAGACAGATCCAATATCGAAGGGGCTCTCGCCCCTCCCATGCCATGGAGACCAAGGACCAGAGGGGAAACCCTTCTCCCATCTAGGGAGGAGGTCAAGGAAGAAGAAGAAGAAGGGGGGGGCTCTCCCCTCTCTTCCGGTGGTGCCGGAACACCGCCGGGGCCATCATCGCCATCATTACCAACTCTTCCCCCCTCTTTGCAGCGGTGTAACCCCTCTTTTACCTGCTGTAATCTCTACTTAAACATGGTGCTCAATGCTATATATTATTTCCCAATGATGTATGGCTATCCTATGATGTTTGAGTAGATCCGTTTTGTCCTATGGGTTATTTGATGATCGTGATTGGTTTGAGTTGCATGTTTTATTAATGGTGTTGTCCTATGGTGCTCTCCGAGTCACGCAAGTGTGAGGGATTCCCGTTGTAGGGTTTTCAATATGTTCATGATTTTCTTATGGTGGGTGGCGTGAGTGACAGAAGCACATACCCGGGTAAGTAGGTTGTCTGCGTATGGGATAAAGAGGACTTGATACTTTAATGCTATGGTTGGGTTTTACCTTAATGATCTTTAGTAGTTGTGGATGCTTGCTAGAGTTCCAATCATAAGTGCATATGATCCAAGTAGAGAAATTATGTTAGCTTATGCCTCTCCCTCAAATAAAATTGCAAGAATGATTACCGGTCTAGTTATCGATTTCCTAGGGACAAATAACTTTCTCGTAACAAAAAGCTCTTTACTAAAACTAACTTAGTTGTGTCCTTATCTAAACAGACCCTACTTTTTATTTACATGCTCTTTATTACCTTGCAACCCTATCCAACAACACCTACAAAATACTTCTAGTTTCTTACTTGTTCTAGGTAAAGCGAACGTCAAGCGTGCGTAGAGTTGTATCGGTGGTCGATAGAACTTGAGGGAATATTTGTTTTGCCTTTAGCTCCTCGTTGGGTTCGACACTCTTACTCATCGAAAACTGTTGCGATCCCCTATACTTGTGGGTTATCAATAGTCATTGCACACGGTTCCAATTTTGGGAACCGTGTGTGATTGACATACTACCTCCGTCCTGGTTTATTGGTCCCCCATTATAATTTTTACCAAAATTTGGCGAAATATTTAACATACTCAGACATAGATAATAAGCATACATGTACATAAGCATAGTTCAACCATAAGTACATAGTTCAACCGTCATTAAGCATACTCAAGTGTACATAGTTCGATCCATCCCACATCTCATCTCACATGCGGGCGGCACGATCCTGAAGCTTCTCTAGGTACTCGGCGTACGCGCCGTGCGCCACCCTACGAGAATACTTCTACTTGAAGGAGCCAATGACCCATCCTCTTGCATGCGCAAGAACACTTAGATACGCGTCATGAATATTGTGGTTGCAAAATGGGCATCCATAGCCATCGTTCCAGGTCCTAATACGCCTGTTATGCATTCCAGCATAAAGCTCCCTCAAGATTCGCCTCTTGTACCTCCTTTGGGCATCTTCATCCTCGCTGTCCACATCATCAAACAACACCTATACATATAGTAAAACAAATTTGGCATCAAATCACTGATTACATGCCCTGAAGTAGGATTAGGAATTTATGGCTATTTATTTATACATATTCAGAGATTATGGTTCAATTTTTAAGCACAGTCATCTATGTATAGACCAATCTTGAAGAAAATAATGGCACAAACATATGTAGGTCATTCAAAATCAATTGTCAAGTCCTGGCTAGGAATTATTAGCACGAACACTAACCCTAGTCGGATTACTAGCGGAAATCATTTGCACAGATGAAACAACTAATAACTTATCACTTGTACCATTCAAACAATCAATACACTACAGAGATCTAACGAAACTTACTCAGGTTTCATGGATTGGGAGAACATAACCACGGGATTTCTATTCCAAAAAGGGGGAGGCAGGAGTAACCAGAGAAACCCTATGATCTATATGACACATAAATGGGTATAGATGACTAACCAGCTGTCCGTCGTCGTCAGCGTCGTCGCCGGAGTGGTCGTCGGAGTCGTCGCCGGAGTGGTCGTCGGAGTCGTCGCCGGAGTGGTTGTCGTAGTCGTCGCCGGAGTGGTCATCGGAGTCGGTGCGGAACTCCACCTCTGGCTATGGAAGCTCGACACCGTCAACGACGTCAGGGAGCAGCGATAACTCGCCGGCGGTGACGGCAACCTCTGTCTCCATCTCCACGCTGTGCTCCAGTGCTTTAGCAGCCCCGGCGTTGCCACTCCCTCCGGTGGGGCGCTTCGGCGGCATCCTCATACACTCACGGCTTTGAGGATTGAGAGCGGCGTCGAGGTTGAAAGCAGAGAGAGAGGATTGTGTGTGTAGCGAGGATGGGGGGTGTGGCCGCTCAGGAGCACCATTAATATGGAGTAGTGGGAGTTGTGGGAGAGAGGCGGGTGGCGGTCAAACTGATGGCTCGCCTCCCGGTGAGCCTACACACCGGACTGCTGGCATGCCTACCAAAGTTTCACACATCTACTCGCATGCCTCCCTGTCACAGCCCTAGAATTGCTTGCCATTAGTTGCATTAAAGCATCCATGCACCATGTTAAATTTCATTTAAATATGAAATGGGGATGCTCAAACCCTAGCAACAGATCAAATCAAACTAGGTCCAAATAAAATATTTTTCAATGACCCAGAATGCCCTTTGGAAATGTTCATGTTTTCTGATAAAGGTGAAAATCTCTGCCAAAAATGTTGAACATAATTATAGGTCATTCCTGGATTTTTGAATTAAATCATAAAGTATTTGAATTTGGGCATTTAAACACTATAAATAATTTAAATGCTCAAATAATGCTGAAATTAAATGTGGGCCACTAGAATAATCCATAGAGTGTCCACAAATTATTGCAGCATTTTACAAAGTGCTTTAGCATTTTTTAATTAAGTCAAAACAATTACCGAAAAATAGAAAACAGAAACTAAATAAAAGAGAGAGAGAGAAGGACTAACCTAGCACTTACCTCGGCCCACCTACCTGTTGCCAGCCCAGCTTCACCGGCCCAACCCACCACCGCCTCCTCCCCTGTCGTCTTCCTCCTCTGCCAGGAGGACGAGCGCGTGCCCGACGCGCGCGCGCAAGCGTCGGCCACCTCCTGCTTGCCACTTCGCCCTGGCCCTCTCTGGACGACAACACGCTACCCCCAAGCCCGTGGGGATCGCTCCCTCTCTTGCTCGTTCTCTCCCGCGCCCGCTCCGCACCATGGCCGAAGCCACCGCAAGCTCACCGTCGCTGTTCGCATAGCCACCCCATTCCCCTCAACCACTCGTTGTGTCTGCGAGATCCGCCACATCATCCTCTTCGTCCACGCCGAGCCATGTTTCGCCGGGAGCCGTGCATCATCCTCACCACCGTCATCTTCAACCTCGGACGTTCGAGATCACCGGTGTCGATTCGTTCCGTCCAAGCCATCCCTGAGCACGAAGAGCTTCCCTACGGGTTCCCTATGAGCCCCTCTTCCTTCGCCCCTCTCCCCACCGTCCTTTCTCCCCCCAAGTTGTGGTTTCGACCTCGGCCGGAGCTCGCTGCCGCCGTCGCGAAGCTCGCCGTCAGTAGCCACGCCGCCTGGCCAATCCAAGCACGCAGTCGTGATCTGGGTTTTCTCAAGAAGCCATAGCGCGCCTTAGGTCGTCCGCTCGTGCACCCTAGCCCTCGCGCCCGTGCAAGCCGCAGCTGCGCCGCCGTGGAACTCGACGCCGTCGACGTTCCCGGCCACCCTAGCATCGCCCGAGGCCACCAACCAACACGCACCCTTGCTCCGGTTCCAACACGCCCAGCCCTGCTTGCTCCCGTCGCCGAAGTTGGCCGGACGGGGAACGCCGTCGCCTCTGCTTACGCGGTGAGTAACCGCCGGCCTAATCCAGCCATTAGGCACTAATTGCCAATTAGGTTAGCACCTGAGACAATGACAGCCGGGCCCCACGGGTTTATTTAACCTACTAACGAAATTAATTGGACTTAATTTGATTTCAGTGGACCCACGCGTCAGCATTGACCGTGGTGACGTGGCCTTTGACCGGGCCCACATGTCTGTGAGCCTAGCCATCACTGTGAGACTGGACATTGGGACCCACTGGTCAGGTTTGACCTGGACCTGGCGTGTTGATCTGATGATGTCACACTGATGTCATGCCGATGCAATAATCTAATTTTATGGATTTATTCTTCTTCAGGAAATTCCAGAAAATGCCCAAAACTTCTAAAAATCATAGAAATTCAACCGTAACTCCAAATGAAATAAATTATATATGAAAAATTATCAAAAAATTCAAGGAATCCATCTGTACCATTTTCATGCATGTTAGAACAACTTAAGGCCACTGTTTAGGACAAATCAAATGAATGGAATTTAAACTCTCACATATGGAGTTTGAATTTGAACCTAGGGATCAAACCAACTCCATTTAACATGTTGCTAGTTACATTAGCTCAAACCACAGCATATTGACATGTCATGATCATGAATCATATTGTCCATTGCATTGATTGTGTTTCTTTCTCTGTTGCCGCTATTTGTCCCCTCTTGATAGACGTGGTTTCGACGATGAGATCGATGACACCGACGAAGAACTATATCATCTTCAGGAGTGCCAGGCAAGCAAAACCCCCTTGTTCATTCCGATACAATCCCACTCTCTCGCTCCTGCTCTCTTTTACTGCATTAGGGCAACAACGATTCAACTGTTACTTGCTGCGGTAGTTGAACCCCTTTCCTCTGCATGACCTGTCATTGCCACAGTAATTAGATGAAACCCACTAGCATGAGTAGGAGTTGTATGAGCCCTGATGTGCCTACTCATTCATGTTTGTTTGTCATGCCTGCTACTGCTTAGCGTTGAGTCAGGTCTGATTCATGGGGGATGAATCGGAGGTGTGTAAACATGTCCTACTGTTGAGAGCTAAGTGTGTGAACATGATTTGGTAAAGGTAGTGGTGAGAGGCCATGTAGGAGTACATGGTGGGTTGTCTCATTGAATCCGTCCTCAGCAACTGAGTTCTGTGTTTGTGATCCATGAAACAGTTACTACCACACATTGGGCCCGAAACCAATGGACCCTCTCGGCTTCTTGATCACCCTTGTCCTCTGTCCAGGAGTTGCAACTAGTTTCTGGTGTTTATAGGATATGTGTTGGCAGCCGTGCGTAGCGCTGACCCTAGGGGTGGGCTATGATGCGGTAGATACACCGTGGCCGGGCATGCTGGGTGCCCGTTTGGTGTCTCGGAACCCTGTACAAATCGTCCGGGGCCGTATGTGGAAACCTCGGCCAGACTCCCTGCGGATGGAACCTGGATAGGCGATAAACCTGGACTAGAGACTTGAGTGTTTAGGTAGGCCGTGGCCGACACCCTAGTTGGGCTTCCGCTTGAAGGTTGCCGAGTACATGTCGTGTAAACGGCGGTAAGTGGTGAGAGCGTGCGTGAAGAACTACACCCCTGCAGGGTTAACATCATCTATTCGAATAGCCGTGTCCGCGGTAACGGACTTCTGGGTTGCCTATAATAGTTCATAGACAAGTGAAAGTGGGTACTCTAAAACTCGCAAGATAAGTCTGAGTGCTATGGATGGCCTTCTCGTAGGGAGACGGGAGCGGATCCACAGTGGTGTATTGAATGGTGAATATGTGGACTCGTGTGCGCCACCTCAAAAGAGTTGCTTGCAGTCGTAGTTCAGGTTAGCCACTGAGTCAAAGCTGGCTTGCTGCAGTTAAACTCCACCACCCCCTTTATTGATACCGATGCATATGTAGATAGTTCTGATGTAAGTCTTGCTGGGTACATTTGTACGCACGTTTGCCTATTTTATGTTTTGTAGAGAGACGTCAGTCTCGCTAGTAGTTCCCCGTGGACTTCGACGTTTAGCTTGATACCTCAGCTACGATCTTGTGCCCTCGGCAGGATCTGGTAGATAGTCACGCTTCTTAGCCTTTTTCATTTATAGATGTCTGTACTCAGACATGTTAAGCTTCCGCATGTGCTTTGATTTGTATGCTATGATTGTTGGGTCATGAGACCCATGTTTGTAATTTCTCGCTCCTCGGAGCCTAATGAATAAATACTTGAGTCATAGAGTTATGTTGTGATGCCATGTTGTATTTACACATATCGAGCATATTGTGTGTATGATTGAAATGCTTGGTATGTGTGGGGTCCGACAATCTAGTTGTTTATCCTTGGCAGCCTCTCTTATGGGGAAATGTAGTCTAGTGCTTCCATGAGCCGTAGTAGTCCGCTACAGCCCGGTTCACCGGAGTCCTGCTAGCCCAGCACTACTGCTCGGGACACTTGACTGGCCGGCATGTGTTCCACTTCGTTCCTGTGTCTGTCCCTTCGGGGAAATGTCACGCGGTGACATCCGGAGTCCTGCCTAGCCTGCTACAGCCCGGGTTCCCGGAGTCCTGTTAGCCCAGTGCTACAGCCCGGATTCACACGCTGCTGACCGACATGCTCGATGTGATTCATGTATGCCTGTCCCCATAGGTTGGTGCCGCTTTGGGTTCACGACTAGCCATGTCGGCCCGGGTTCTCTATCATATGGATGCTAGCAACACTATCATATACGTGAGGCAAAAGGCGCAAACGATATCGGGCCTTGGTAAGGCGACACCCATGAGGATACCGTGTGTGAGGCCACGATGTGATATGAGGTGTTACCGGCTAGATCGATGTGACTTGGAATCGGGGTCCTGACAGCATTGGTATCAGAGCCTGACTGCCTGTAGGATTACCAAGCCAAACTGGTTGAAGTTGAGTCTAGAAATGCTTTAGCTATATAAGGGAATTGATTGTGGAAGGGAACGTAAGGCTCTTTTTACTCCTTATACCTCATGGCTTTCTGATCTGAGTCAATCTCTTCTCTTCTACGGGGATTAAGAACTAGGCCTTCTCATCTATCTATCAGGATGACGAGTTACTATGATAGAGACTTATAGGATTGATGGATATAAGCCCCAGTTCTGTTTCTACTACTTCCGTGTGTTGTTAGTTAATCTCAGAACCTTGATATGATGTTGTTAGGTGACTATGCAAATCCTTGTGAATGTCTCAAATCTTTTTCTGAGAATTTACAGCCGTTATGCTGTCCGAGTCATCCCAGGTTTCTAAACTTTCTGATGCATTTGCAAATTCCCTCCTCCCGTTACCGACGTTCCTTTGGGCCAGTTTAACCACACTAATCGGTGAGTTGAGGTACTCTGTTGCCTCGACATATATGTTGGAGCTATTATTATGACCTATGTGTTTTAGGGAGTCACCTAGTAATCTAGCTATGTTTTGTGTTCCCGGTGTGATGATTCTGGCCACCATTCTAGAAAGCATCTCGTGATGCTACTTAGTAGTAGGTATTCTACTCCTGGGCTTTTTGAACCCGAGATTCACCCTACTTCATGTTGTTAGTATTTGCTAGTTCCCTCAAGATATTAGTAACCCTGCGATAGTCCTCGAGGTCCGTGGTATATCCTTCT
The DNA here is from genome assembly GCF_018294505.1 of Triticum aestivum. Taxonomy (NCBI): domain Eukaryota; kingdom Viridiplantae; phylum Streptophyta; class Magnoliopsida; order Poales; family Poaceae; genus Triticum; species Triticum aestivum. The sequence goes on from NC_057794.1 coordinate 404,347,221, forward strand.
TCCAATACCATGAACCAATATGGCAAAAGCCTTTGAACCAAAAGATCACAATAAGAGTGCTCTTAATGGGTTCTCCATTCAAGAATTGTGAGTTTGCCAGTCCTACCTTTCTGCATGGGTTATCCGGAAGAAACCTGTTGAACTTCGTTCGACATGCTAAACCATGCATCCACAACTCAGAAAATCATATGTTCTTTTGGGTTGTCCCTCTTTAGTTATTTCCTAGCCCTCGTCTATCAATTGATAGTCAAGAGTATGTGTGCATTCGTTCATCGATGCCTAATTATTCTTGTGGTCTGTCAAGCCATTCTATTTCGAAATGACTAGGAGAAACAAACTCCAGTACCTCATCCATATCTCGGATTGGGTCAAAGTAGTTGTATCCCGCAGATCAAAATGCCACTCCATCTTTTGTTATGTTCTACCTTGGAGTGTTGCCCTCTTTATGTCAAGAATATCATAGGAATTGCACCATCTCTTATGAACTCTCGATGCAGTGATACTTCTCACCATCATCATTCATTCCTCGGTCATCGTGTTGTCGTAACCGGAATGCCGACAAGTGAATCGTGATGTGTGAAATCAATACTCCGAGCAACTCGTTGCTTGGTAGTAAATGGACAATATTCTCATTCATAGCGTGATGGTTACTAAATCATCATTCTAAGATTGATCATGCAACCTAGTCCTTATTCCTGGTGCACTTTTCGATCGATGAGTCAGGATTTTGCCAAACCCTCGCTCTTTTGATCATGTCATCCTGCCTTGAAACGCAAGATTGTTCTCGAGCTTAGTAACATATCGGTGGTTCGTGATTTTCTGAAGAACTTCTCGGAAGTATTACCTGGCTGTCACCTGACCACTATGTTGAGTTCGTGATCAAGTTGGTTTTCTTATAAATCACCCCTTCTCCAAGAATCTGTTTTGGATATCCCTAAGCTAGTGGGTTGAGCTAGACAACAACTTGGAGAATTGGAAGATAAAAGCTTGTCTGACTTAGTTCATGTTAAGGGATATCTTTTGTGCGTGTGTGTGTGTGTGTTGGAGAAAGATGATATCTCCATTGATTGGCCCTCGTGATCAGTTGTTGGATCTATTGCCTTGTCAAAACTTTGACTTGAGTATGGGCTATCGTCAAGTCAAATCAGAACCAACGATTTTCGTAATGTTGTCTTACTCGTGGTTGATCCCTCGAGCATACACCATTACATTCTTTGGTCTAACCAATGCTATCACCGTGCTCACATGATGGTGGAAGTCCAGTGATATGGAAATTTCGATGAGTTGCTGTTGAGCCCATCAGCAGCATTTTGTCTCCCCCATGATTCATGTTGAACATCAACCTAGTGTTGAAAACTTGTAAGCACTGCCTTCGTGTCCCGGTCATGAAGCATATGTTGGATGAAAGAAGTGACCTTCTCCGGTTCACGTGCATTTGGTGTAAGTTGCCGCCATGAATTTGAGAAAGGTTTGTTTTGTTTCCCTTGGAATCATCCCAAATCAGTCATGCATACGTGCGAAGTATTCTATGGTTTGGTAGATTAATTACCTCCACTCCATATGTGTTCCTAGCACACCAAGCCACTGATTGGTTTGTTCAAGGAGAAGAAGTTCCTTCTTAAGAGCAAGACTTATACAAGGACTTTGATATCCTCGATGACGATTCCCCATCTGAACTCGGTGGTGTTTATTATAAGACTACCATGTGGTCATGCTTGTCTAGGACAGTGTGTTCACAGGTGTATAGCAGAACCAGCTCATATTTTGGAGCTTGCTATCGTAGTTCACTCCCCGAGAATCTCGCAACGTCATTTCGTCGATTTGTGTTGCAGACCTTCATTTCTCTTCCTAGACTTGATGAGTCTTATCCCGTTGTCAACCGGATCTGAATCTCCGGCAGATATGATGGTTGAAACTTTTCCAAGACCTATGATGTAGGTCCCGACAAGGTTGATGTTCTGACCGACACATCTAGCTGGAAGATCTATCATTCTAGTATCTTGATTGAGCTATTTGACTATTTTCCTCCATGGGGATTTCGTGCAACTCATTCTAGAAGTTGCTCCTTAGGGATCCTTGTGCTCTCGGTTTCCTCGGGTATGTTATAACCTTTACAAACAGTGGGCTCACTCCCTACTGTTGGATCTCTTCCCAGTTACTAGAATCATTCCCATCATTTGCCTTATATTCCCATCTTGCACCGCCGTTGTGCCATCCTACCATGGGTCCCATCCATTTCCGGTGATAAGCAAAAATCATCCATTGCGTTGTCTTCAACAAGGTAGTCCACATCATCCATCCTAATTTGAGTATGCCATTCCTCCGAACTCCTTCAAACGATCATTTGTGATTGCCTTAGGCTGGCATAAAGAGTTTCAATGATCTTTGTATCAAAAGTAATTCTTTTTGCCACTTGAGGGAATAATTCCATGAGTCACCTTCCCTGAGGTGCCCCGTTAGGTAATCATGGCAACTTATCTCCTCGCTGCTTTGACACTCACTCACCATCTCACCTAAGTGTGGGATTGTTGCCTACCAATTTGGACCTTCATCATATGTTCCTCTACATCCCTCGTGATATGTGTTTTGTGTCTCAGTTCGCGAGATGTTTCTATGTCTCACTCCGTGAGTTGATCGTGAGTTGCTCGATCTTCGAGGAGATCGACTCTTTAGGGTTTCCCTTCCTTCTCATTGTCATGAGTGGATGAAATTCTCAAAGAAAGATGTCAATGCTAGATGATGAGTGGATCAACAACTTCGAGAAGAGCAATTGGATCATGAAGGTCGTGTTAGCTTTGTGTCCCCTCTGTCTTCTTACCTCACATCCTGAATCTCGGGACAAGATTCTTGTTTAGTAGGGGTGAGTTGTCACAGCCCTAGAATTGCTTGCCATTAGTTGCATTAAAGCATCCATGCACCATGTTAAATTTCATTTAAATATGAAATGGGGATGCTCAAACCCTAGCAACAGATCAAATCAAACTAGGTCCAAATAAAATATTTTTCAATGACCTAGAATGCCCTTTGGAAATGTTCATGTTCTGTGATAAAGGTGAAAATCTCTGCCAAAAATGTTGAACATAATTGTAGGTCATTCCTGGATTTTTGAATTAAATCATAAAGTATTTGAATTTGGGCATTTAAACACTATAAATAATTTAAATGCTCAAATAATGTTGAAATTAAATGTGGGCCACTAGAATAATCCATAGAGTGTCCACAAATTATTGCAGCATTTTACAAAGTGCTTTAGCATTTTTTTAATAAAGTCAAAACAATTACCGAAAAATAGAAAACAGAAACTAAATAAAAGAGAGAGAGAGAGAGAGAGAGAGAGAGAGAAGGACTAACCTGGCACTTACCTCGGCACACCTACCTGTTGCCGGCCCAGCTTCACCGGCCCAGCCCACAATTGCCTCCTCCCCTGTCGTCTTCCTCCTCTGCCAGGAGGACGAGCGCGTGCCCGACGCGCGCGCGCAAGCGTCGGCCACCTCCTGCTTGCCGCTTCGCCCTGGCCCTCTCTGGACGACGCCACGCAACCCCCAAGCCCGTGGGGATCGCTCCCTCTCTTGCTCGTTCTCTCCCGCGCCCGCTCCGCACCATGGCCGAAGCCACCGCAAGCTCACCGTCGCCGTTCGGATAGCCACCCCATTCCCCTCGACCGCTCGTTGTGTCTGCGAGATCTGCCACATCGTCCACACCGAGCCATGCTTCGCCGGGAGCCGTGCATCATCCTCACCACCGTCGTCTTCAACCTCGGACGTCCGAGATTGCCGATGTCGATTCGCTCCGTCCAAGCCATCCCTGAGCACGAAGAGCTTCCCTACGGGTTCCCTGTGAGCCCCTCTTCCTTCGCCCCTCTCCCCGCCGTCCTGTCTCCCCCCCCCCTAGTCGTGGTTTCCACCTCGGCCGGAGCTTGCTGCCGCCTTCGCGAAGCTCGTCGTCAGTAGCCACCCCGCCTGGAAAATACAAGCACGCAGTCGTGCTCCGGGTTTTCTCAGGAAGCCGTAGCGCGCCTCAGGTCGTCCGCTCGTGCACCGTAGCCCACGCGCCCATGCAAGCCGCAGCTGCGCCGCCATGGAACTCGACGCCATTGATGTTCCCGGCCACCCTAGCATCGCCCGAGGCCACCAACCGACACGCACCCTTGCTCTGGTTCCAACACGCCCAGCCCCGCTTGCTCCCGTCACCGGAGTTGGCCGGATGGGGAACGCCGCCGCCTCTGCTTACGCCGGCGAGTAACCACCGGCCTAATCCAGCCGTTAGGCACTAATTGCCAATTAGGTTAGCACCTGAGCCAATTACAGCCAGGACCCACAGGTTTATTTAACCTACTGACGAAATTAATTGGACTTAATTTGATTTAAGTGGACCCACGCGTCACCATTGACCGTGCTGACGTGGCCTTTGACCAGGCCCACATGTCTGTGAGCCTAGCCATCACTGTGAGACTGACCAGTGGGACCCACTGGTCTAGTTTGACCTGGACCTGGCGTGTTGACCTGCTGATGTCACACTGATGTCATGCCAACGCAATAATCTAATTTTCTGGATTTATTCTTATTCAGGAAATTCCAGAAAATGCCCAAAACTTCTAAAAATCATAGAAATTCAACGGTAACTCCAAATGAAATAAATTATATATGAAAAATTATCAGGAAAATTCAAGGAATCCATCTGTACCATTTTCGTGCATGTTAGAACAACTTAAGGCCACTGTTTAGGACAAATCAAATGAATGGAATTTAAACTCTCACATATGGAGTTTGAATTTGAACCTAGGGATCAAACCAACTCCATTTAACATGTTGCTAGTTGCATTAGCTCAAACCACAGCATATTGACATGTCATGATCATGAATCATATTGTGCATTGCATTGATTGTGTTTCTTTCTCTGTTGCCGGTATTTGTCCCCTCTCGATAGACGTGGTTTCCGATGATGAGATTCGATGACACCGATGAAGAACTATATCTATCTTCAGGAGTGCCAGGCAAGCAAAACCCCCTTGTTCATTCCGATACAATCCCACTCTCTCGCTCCTGCTCTCTTTTACTGCATTACGACAACAACGATTCAACTATTACTTGCTGCGGTAGTTGAACCCCTTTCCTCTGCATGACATGTCATTGCCACAGTAATTAGATGAAACCCACTAGCATGAGTAGGAGTTGTATGAGCCCTGATGTGCCTACTCATTCATGTTTGTTTGTCATGCCTGCTACTGCTTAGCGTTGAGTCAGGTCTGATTCATCGGGGATGAATCGGAGGTGTGTAAACATGTCCTACTGTTGAGAGCTAAGTGTGTGAACACGATTTGGTAAAGGTAGCGGTGAGAGGCCATGTAGAAGTACATGGTGGGTTGTCTCATTGAAGCCGTCCTCAGGAACTGAGTTCTGTGTTTGTGATCCATGAAACAGTTACTACCACGCATTGGGCCCGAAACCAATGGACGCTCTCGGCTTCTTGATCACCCTTGTCCTCTGTCCAGGAGTTGCAACTAGTTTCTGGTGTTTATAGGATATGTGTTGGCGGCCGTGCATAGCGCTGACCCTAGGGGTGGGCTATGATGCGGTAGATACACCGTGGCCGGGCATGCCGGGCGCCCGTTTGGTGTCTCGGAACCCTGTACACATCGTCCGGGGCTGTGTGTGGAAACCTCGGCTGGACTCCCTGCGGTTGGAACCTGGATAGGCGATAAACTTGGACTAGAGACTTGAGTGTTTAGGTAGGCCGTGACCGACACCCTCGTTGGGCTTCCGCTTGAAGGTTGCCGAGTACATGTCGTGTAAACGGCGGTAAGTGGTGAGAGCGTGTGTGAAGAAGTACACCCCTGCAGGGTTAACATCATCTATTCGAATAGCCGTGTCCGCGGTAATGGACTTGTGGGTTGCCTATAACAGTTCATAGACAAGTGAAAGTGGATACTCTAAAACTCGCAAGATAAGTGTGAGTGCTACGGATGGCCTTCTCGTAAGGAGACGGGAGCGGATCCATAGTGGTGTATTGAATGGTGAATATGTGGACTCGTGTGCGCCACCTCAAAAGAGTTGCCTGCAGTCGTAGTTCAGGTTAGCCATTGAGTCAAAGCTGGCTTGCTGCAGTTAAACTCCACCACCCCCTTTATTGATACCGATGCATATGTAGATAGTTCTGATGTAAGTCTTGCTGGGTACATTTGTACTCACGTTTGCCTATTTTATGTTTTGCAGAGAGACGTCAGTCTCGCTAGTAGTTCCGTGTGGACTTCGATGTTTAGCTTAATACCTCAGCTACGAACTTGTGCCCTCGGCAGGATCTGGTAGATAGTTAGGCTTCTTAGCCTTTTTCATTTATAGATGTCTGTACTCAGACATGTTAAGCTTCCGCATGTGCTTTGATTTGTATGCTATGATTGTTGGGTCATGAGACCCATGTTTGTAATTTCTCGCTCCTCGGAGCCTAATGAATAAATACTTGAGTCGTAGAGTTATGTTGTGATGCCATGTTGTATTTACACATATCGAGCATATTGTGTGTATGATTGAAATGCTTGGTATGTGTGGGGTCCGACAATCTAGTTGTTTATCCTTGGCAGCCTCTCTTATGGGGAAATGTAGTCTAGTGCTTCCATGAGCCATAGTAGTCCACTACAGCCTGGTTCACCGGAGTCCTGCTAGCCCAGCACTACTGCTCAGGACACTTGACTGGCCGGCATGTGTTCCACTTTGTTCCTGTGTCTGTCCCTCCGGGGAAATGTCACGCGGTGACATCCGGAGTCCTGCCTAGCCTGCTACAGCCCGGGTTCCCGGAGTCCTATTAGCCCAGTGCTACATCCCGGATTCACATGCTGCTGACCGACATGCTCGATGTGATTCATGTATGCATGTCCCCATAGGTTGGTGCCGCTTTGGGTTCACGACTAGCCATGTCGGCCCGGGTTCTCTATCATATGGATGCTAGCGACACTATCATATACATGAGGCAAAAGGCGCAAACGATATCGGGCCTTGGTAAGGCGACACCCGTGGGGATACCGTGTGTGAGGCCACGATGTGATATGAGGTGTTACCGGCTAGATCGATGTGACTTGGAATCGGGGTCCTGACAGCATTGGTATCAGAGCCTGACTGCCTGTAGGATTACCAAGCCAAACTGGTTGAAGTTGAGTCTAGAAATGCTTTAGCTATATAAGGGAATTGATTGTGGAAGGGAACGTAAGGCTCTTTTTACTCCTTATACCTCATGGCCTTCTGATCTGAGTCAATCTCTTCTCTTCTACGGGGATTAAGAACTAGGCCTTCTCATCTATCTATCAGGATGACGAGTTACTATGATAGAGACTTATAGGATTGATGGATTTAAGCCCCAGTTCTGTTTCTACTACTTCCGTGTGTTGTTAGTTAATCTCAGAACCTTGATATGATGTTGTTAGGTGACTATGCAAATCCTTGTGAATGTCTCAAATCTTTTTCTGAGCATTTACAGCCGTTATGCTGTCCGAGTCATCCCAGGTTTCTAAACTTTCTGATGCATTTGCAAATTCCCTCCTCCCGTTACCGACGTTCCTTTGGGCCAGTTTAACCACACTAATCGGTGAGTTGAGGTACTCTGTTGCCTCGACATATATGTTGGACCTATTATTATGACCTAGGTGTTTTAGGGAGTCACCTAGTAATCTAGCTATGTTTTGTGTTCCCGGTGTGATGATTCTGGCCACCATTCTAGAAAGCATCTCGTGATGCTACTTAGTAGTAGGTATTCTACTCCTGGGCTTTTTGAACCCGAGATTCACCCTACTTCATGTTGTTAGTATTTGCTAGTTCCCTCAAGATATTAGTAACCCTGCGATAGTCCTCGAGGTCCGTGGTATATCCTTCTTCCAATACCATGAACCAATATGGCAAAAGCCTTTGAACCAAAAGATCACAATAAGAGTGCTCTTAATGGGTTCTCCATTCAAGAATTGTGAGTTTGCCAGTCCTACCTTTCTGCATGGGTTATCCGGAAGAAACCTGTTGAACTTTGTTCGACATGCTAAACCATGCATCCACAACTCAGAAAATCATATGTTCTTTTGGGTTGTCCCTCTTTAGTTATTTCCTGGCCCTCGTCTATCAATTGATAGTCAAGAGTATGTGTGCATTCGTTCATCGATGCCTAATTATTCTTGTGGTCTGTCAAGCCATTCTATTTCGGAATGACTAGGAGAAACAAACTCCAGTACCTCATCCATATCTCGGATTGGGTCAAAGTAGTTGTATCCCGCAGTCAAAATGCCACTCCATCTTTTGTTATGTTCTACCTTGGAGTGTTGCCCTCTTTATGTCAAGAATATCATAGGAATTGCACCATCTCTTATGAACTCCCGATGCAGTGATACTTCTCACCATCATCATTCATTCCTCGGTCATCGTGTTGTCGTAACCGGAATGCCGACAAGTGAATCGTGATGTGTGAAATCAATACTCCGAGCAACTCGTTGGTTGGTAGTAAATGGACAATATTCTCATTCTTAGTGTGATGGTTACTAAATCATCATTCTAATATTGATCATGCAACCTAGTCCTTATTCCTAGTGCACTTTTCGATCGATGAGTCAGGATTTTGCCAAACCCTCGCTCTTTTGATCATGTCATCCTACCTTGAAACGCAAGGTTGTTCTCGAGCTTAGTAACATATCCGTGGTTCGTGATTTTCTGAAGATCTTCTCGGAAGTATTACCTGGCTGTCACCTGACCGCTATGTTGAGTTCGTGATCAAGTTGGTTTTCTTATAAATCACCCCTTCTCCAAGAATCTGTGTTGGATATCCCTGAGCTAGTGGGTTGAGCTAGACAACAACTTGGAGAATTGGAAGATAAAAGCTTGTCTGACTTAGTTCATGTTAAGGGATATCTTTTGTGAGTGTGTGTGTGTTGGAGAAAGATGATATCTCCATTGATTGGCCCTCGTGATCAGTTGTTGGATCTATTGCCTTGTCAAACCTTTTACTTGAGTATGGGCTATCGTCAAGTCAAATCAGAACCAACGATTTTCGTAATGTTGTCTTACTCGTGGTTGATCCCTCGAGCATACACCATTACATTCTTTGGTCTAACCAATGCTATCACCGTGCTCACATGATGGTGGAAGTCCAGTGATATGGAAATTTCGATGAGTTGTTGTTGAGCCCATCAGCAACATTTTGTCTACCCCATGATTCATGTTGAACATCAACCTAGTGTTGAAAACTTGTAAGCAATGCCTTCGTGTCCCGTTCATGAAGCATATGTTGGATGAAAGAACTGACCTTCTCCGGTTCACGTGCATTTGGTGTAAGTTGCCGCCATGAATTTGAGAAAGGTTTGTTTTGTTTCCCTTGGAATCATCCCAAATCAGTCATGCATACGTGCGAAGTATTCTATGGTTTGGTAGATTAATTACCTCCACTCCATATGTGTTCCTAGCACACCAAGCCACTGATTGGTTTGTTCAAGGAGAAGAAGTTCCTTCTTAAGAGCAAGACTTATACAAGGACTTCGATATCCTCGATGATGATTCCCCATCTGAACTCGGTGGTGTTTATTATAAGACTACCATGTGGTCATGCTTGTCTAGGACAATGTGTTCACAGGTGTGCAGCAGAACCAGCTCATATTTTGGAGCTTGCTATCGTAGTTCACTCCCCGAGAATCTCGCAACGTCATTTCATCGATTTGTGTTGCAGACCTTCATTTCTCTTCCTAGACTTGATGAGTCTTATCCCGTTATCAACCGGATCTGAATCTCCGGCAGATATGATGGTTGAAACTTTTCCAAGACCTATGATGTAGGTCCCGACAAGGTTGATGTTCTGACCAACACATCTAGCCGGAAGATCTATCATTGTAGTATCTTGATTGAGCTATTTGACTATTTTCCTCCATGGGGATTTCGTGCAACTCATTCTAGAAGTTGCTCCTTAGGGATCCTTGTGCTCTCGGTTTCCTCGGGTATGTTATAACCTTTACAAACAGTGGGCTCACTCCCTACTGTTGGGTCTCTTCCCAGTTACTAGAATCATTCCCAGCATTTGCCTTATATTCCCATCTTGCACCGCCGTTGTGCCATCCTACCATGGGTCCCATCCATTTCCGGTGATAAGCAAAAATCATCCATTGCGTTGTCTTCAACAAGGTAGTCCACATCATCCATCCTAATTTGAGTATGCCATTCCTCCGAACTCCTTCAAACGATCATTTGTGATTGCCTTAGGCTGGCATAAAGAGTTTCAATGATCTTTGTATCAAAAGTAATTCTTTTTGCCACTTGAGGGAATAATTCCATGAGTCACCTTCCCTGAGGTGCCCCGTTAGGTAATCATGGCAACTTATCTCCTCGCTGCTTTGACACTCACTCACCATCTCACCTAAGTGTGGGATTGTTGCCTACCAATTTGGACCTTCATCATATGTTCCTCTACATCCCTCGTGATATGTGTTTTGTGTCTCAGTTCGCGAGATGTTTCTATGTCTCACTCCGTGAGTTGATCGTGAGTTGCTCGATCTTCGAGGAGATCGACTCTTTAGGGTTTCCCTTCCTTCTCATTGTCATGAGTGGATGAAATTCTCAGAGAAAGATGTCAATGCTAGATGATGAGTGGATCAACAACTTCGATAAGAGCAATTGGATCATGAAGGTCGTGTTAGCTTTGTGTCCCCTCTGTCTTCTTACCTCACATCCTGAATCTCGGGACAAGATTCTTGTTTAGTAGGGGTGAGTTGTCACAGCCCTAGAATTGCTTGCCATTAGTTGCATTAAAGCATCCATGCACCATGTTAAATTTCATTTAAATATGAAATGGGGCTGCTCAAACCCTAGCAACAGATCAAATCAAACTAGGTCCAAATAAAATATTTTTCAATGACCCAGAATGCCCTTTGGAAATGTTCATGTTTTCTGATAAAGGTGAAAATCTCTGCCAAAAATGTTGAACATAATTATAGGTCATTCCTGGATTTTTGAATAAATCATAAAGTATTTGAATTTGGGCATTTAAACACTATAAATAATTTAAATGCTCAAATAATGCTGAAATTAAATGTGGGCCACTAGAATAATCCATAGAGTGTCCACAAATTATTGCAGCATTTTACAAAGTGCTTTAGCATTTTTTAATTAAGTCAAAACAATTACCGAAAAATAGAAAACAGAAACTAAATAAAAGAGAGAGAGAGAGAGAGAAGGACTAACCTGGCACTTACCTCGGCCCACCTACCTGTTGTCGGCCCAGCTTCACCGGCCCAGCCCACCACCGCCTCCTCCCCTGTCGTCTTCCTCCTCTGCCAGGAGGACGAGCGCATGCCCGACGCGCGCGCGCAAGCGTCGGCCACCTCCTGCTTGCCACTTCGCCCTGGCCCTCTCTGGACGACGCCATGCTACCCCCAAGCCCATGGGGATCGCTCCCTCTCTTGCTCGTTCTCTCCCGCGCCCGCTCTGCACCATGGCTGAAGCCACCGCAAGCTCACCGTCGTTGTTCGCATAGCCACCCCATTCCCCTCGACCGCTCGTTGTGTCTGCGAGATCCGCCACATCGTCATCTTCGTCCACGCCGAGCCATGCTTCGCCAGGAGCCGTGCATCATCCTCACCACAGTCGTCTTCAACCTCGGACGTCTGAGATCACCGGCATCGATTTGCTCTGTCCAAGCCATCCCCGAGCACGAAGAGCTTCCCTACGGGTTCCTTGTGAGCCCCTCTTCCTTCGCCCCTCTCCCCGCCGTCCTTTCTCCCCCCAGTCATGGTTTCCACCTCGGCCGGAGCTCTCTACCGCCGTCGTGAAGCTCGCCGTCAGTAGCCACCCCGCCTGGCCAATCCAAGCACGCAGTCGTGCTCCGGGTTTTCTCAGGAAGCAATAGCGCGCCTTAGGTCGTCCGCTCGTGCACCCTAGCCCTCGCGCCCGTGCAAGCCGCAGCTGTGCCACCGTGGAACTCGACGCCGTCAACGTTCCCGACCACCCTAGCATCGCCCGAGGCCACCAACCGACACGCACCCTTGCTCTGGTTCCAACATGCCCAGCCCCGCTTGCTCCCGTCGCCAGAGTTGGCCGGCCGGGGAACGCCGCCGCCTCTGCTTACGCCGGCGAGTGACCGCCGGCCTAATCCAGCCATTAGGCACTAATTGCCAATTAGGTTAGCACTTGAGACAATGACAGCCGGGCCCCACAGGTTTATTTAACCTACTAACGAAATTAATTGGACTTAATTTGATTTCAGTGGACACACGCGTCAGCATTGAGCGTCCTGACGTGGCCTTTGACCGGGCCCACATGTCTGTGAGCCTAGCCATCACTGTGAGACTGACCAGTCGGACCCACTGGTCAGGTTTGACCTGGACCTGGCGTGTTGACATGCTGATGTCACACTGATGTCATGCCGACGCAATAATCTAATTTTCTGGATTTATTCTTATTCAGGAAATTCCAGAAAATGCCCAAAACTTCTAAAAATCATAGAAATTCAACGGTAACTCCAAATGAAATAAATTATATATGAAAAATTATCAGAAAAATTCAAGGAATCCAGCTATACCATTTTCATGAATGTTAGAACAACTTAAGTCCACTGTTTAGGACAAATCAAATGAATGGAATTTAAACTCTCACATATGGAGTTTGAATTTGAACCTAGGGATCAAACCAACTCCATTTAACATGTTGCTAGTTGCATTAGCTCAAACCACAGCATATTGACATGTCATGATCATGAATCATATTGTGCATTGCATTGATTGTGTTTCTTTCTCTGTTGCCGGTATTTGTCCCCTCTCGATAGACGTGGTTTCGACGATGAGATCGATGACACCGATGAAGAACTATATCATCTTCAGGAGTGCCAGGCAAGCAAAAACCCCTTGTTCATTCTGATACAATCCCACTCTCTCGCTGCTGCTCTCTTTTACTGCATTAGGACAACAATGATTCAACAGTTACTTGCTGCGGTAGTTGAACCCCTTTCCTCTGCATGACCTGTCATTGCCATAGTAAATAGATGAAACCCACTAGCATGAGTAGGAGTTGTATGAGCCCTGATGTGCCTACTCATTCATGTTTGTTTGTCATGCCTGCTACTGCTTAGCGTTGAGTCAGGTCTGATTCATCGGGGATGAATTGGAGGTGTGTAAACATGTCCTACTGTTGAGCACTAAGTGTGTGAACACGATTTGGTAAAGGTAGCGGTGAGAGGCCATGTAGGAGTACATGGTGGGTTGTCTCATTGAAGCCGTCCTCAGGAACTGAGTTCTGTTTTTGTGACCCATGGAACAGTTACTACCACGCATTTGGCCCGAAACCAATGGACCCTCTCGGCTTCTTGATAACCCTTGTCCACTGTCCAGGAGTTGCAACTAGTTTCTAGTGTTCATAGGATATGTGTTGGCGGCCGTGCGTAGCACTGACCCTAGGGGTGGGCTATGATGCGGTAGATACACCGTGGCCGGGCATGCCGGGCGCTCGTTTGGTGTCTCGGAACCCTGTACACATCGTCCGGGGCCGTATGTGGAAACCTCGGCCGGACTCCCTGCGGATGGAACCTGGATAGGCGATAAACCTGGACTAGAGACTTGAGTGTTTAGGTAGGCCGTGGCCGACACCCTCGTTGGGCTTCCGCTTGAAGGTTGCCGAGTACATGTCGTGTAAACGGCGGTAAGTGGTGAGAGCGTGTGTGAAGAAGTACACCCCTGCAGGGTTAACATCATCGATTCGAATAGCCGTGTCCGCGGTAATGGACTTCTGGGTTGCCTATAACAGTTCATAGAGAAGTGAAAGTGGATACTCTAAAACTCGCAAGATAAGTGTGAGTGTTATGGATGGCCTTCTCGTAGGGAGATGGGAGCGGATCCATAGTGGTGTATTGAATGGTGAATATGTGGACTCGTGTGCGCCACCTCAAAAGAGTAGCTTGCGGTCGTAGTTCAGGTTAGCCACTGAGTCAAAGCTGGCTTGCTGCAGTCATATGGATGCTAGCGACACTATCATATACGTGAGCCAAAAGGCGCAAACGGTCCCGGGCCTTGGTAAGGCAACACCCATGGGGATACCGTGCGTGAGGCCGCAATGTGATATGAGGTGTTACCGGCTAGATCGATGTGACTTGGAATCGGGGTCCTGACACTCCCCATGACACTGCGCAGCGAGCATGCCTCCATCATTTCACACACCTACACGCACGCCTCCCTGTCTGCCTGCGCGGCCGACTGCTCGCATGCGTCCCGTCAACTCACGCCTGCTCACACGCCACACGGGTCGCACGACGGCACGTATATTGTTTTTCTATTTGGATGATTAATGCTGCCACTTTATTGCTTAACCGAAGCATGGCACTTATCCATTGTTGGTCTAACGCTCACGGTTCGAATAAATAATCCATTTGGGATATTGGTTCCCAATTATTAATAATCTTCCGTCTATAATTAGATAAAGATTACATCAAAACTAGTCTCAAATTTGACAAAAAAAGTACAATGCCACTTTGTATTGGTGTCCATATGATGACACGATAAGTTTCATGAACTTCAAATAAGTTTTGGATGTACTAGAATTTAAAAATCAAGATTCTCAATGTTTGAAATTTGTTGCACGGGGAGTAAACATGCACCCAGTGAGACACATGTGTTTTTGCAATCCATTTAGGTGCACTGTCACGTGTGCATGTAGCTCAAATTTGATTTTTGCACATTATACCCACAGAATCAATCAATCAATGTACTAAAATGTCTTAATGATCTCTGTGAACTTTTTGAAATTAAAACATCTCTCCTTTGGTAACATGTATGTTCACCGCGGGATAATTAATTTAACATGCATCGTAGTTGCGGTGGATTCGCGGTGTGTGTGTGGGTGTGTGTGTCTGGGGGTGGCAGGTGGCTCGCAGAACACTATGAGTTGTGAGCCACCGTGTGGGTTGGTCATTTTGTTAGGCAGGCTGGTGCCACATGATATGTCCATTTTTCATCATGCTTTTATATCAATATTTATTGCATTACGGGCTGTTATTACACATTATGTCACAATACTTATGCCTATTCTCTCTTATTTTACAAGGTTTACATAAAGAGGGAGAATGCCGGCAACTGGGATTCTGGCTGGAAAAGGAGAAAATATTAGAGACCTATTCTGCACAGCTCCAAAAGTCCTGAAACTTCACGGATGATGTTTTCCAAATATATAAAAAACATTGAGCGCAAGAACTTCACCATGGGGGCACACCCTGCCCACGAGGGTGGGGGCATGCCCTACCCCCCTGGGCGCGCCCCCCTACCTCGTGGGCCCCCTGGTGGCCCTCCGGTGACCATCTTCTGCTATATGGACTCTTTCGATGGAAAAAAAATCATAAGCCATCTTCTCGGATGAAACTCTGCCGCCACAAGGCGGAACCTTGGAGGAACCAATCTAGGGTTCTGGCGGGGCTGTTCTACCGGGGAAGCTTCCCTCCCGGAGGGGGAAATCATCACCATCGTCATCACCAACGCTCCTCTCATCGGGAGAGGGCAATCTCCATCAACATCTTCATCAGCACCATCTCATCTCAAAACCCTAGTTCATCTCTTGTATCCAATTCTTGTCTCCAAGTCCGGGATTGGTGCTAGTAGGTTGCTAGTAGTGTTAATTACTCCTTGTAGTTGATGCTAGTTGGTTTAATTGGTGGAAGATCATATGTTTAGATCCTATATGCACATTAATACCCCTCTGATTATGAACATGTTTATGCTTTGTGAGTAGTTACTTTTGTTCCTGAGGACATGGGAGAAGTCTTGCTATTAGTAGTCATGTGAATTTGGTATTCGTTCGATATTTTGATGAGATGTATGTTGTCTCTCCTCTAGTGATGTTATGTGAATGTCAACTACATGACACTTCGCCATTGTTTGGGCCTAGAGGAAGGCATTGGGAAGTAATAAGTAGATGATGGGTTGCTAGAATGACAGAAGCTTAAACCCTAGTTTATGCATTGCTTCGTAAGGGGCTGATTTGGATCCATATGTTTCATGCTATGGTTAGGTTTACCTTAATACTTTTGTTGTATTTGCGGATGCTTGCAATAGAGGTTAATCATAAGTGGGATGCTTGTCCAAGTAAGGGCAGCACCCAAGCACCGGTCCAACCACATACCAAATTATCAAAGTACCGAACACGAATCATATGAACGTGATGAAAACTAGCTTGACGATATTCCCATGTGTCCTCGGGAGCGCTTTACATCATATAAGAGTTTGTCCAGGCTTGTCCTTTGCTACAAAAAGGATTGGGCCACCTTGTTGCACCTTATTTACTTTTGTTACTTGTTGCTCGTTACAAATTATCTTATCACAAAACTATCTGTTACCACTTATTTCAGTACTTGCAGAGAATACCTTGCTGGAAACCTCTTATCATTTCCTTCTGCTCCTCGTTGGGTTCGACACTCTTACTTATCGAAAGGACTATGATAGATCCCCTATACTTGAGTGTCATCAAGACTCTTTTCTGGCGCCGTTGCCGGGGAGCGAAGCGCCTTTGGTAGGTGGAATTTGGTAAGGAAAAATTTATATAGTGTGCTGAAATTTACTGCCACCTGTTACTATGGAAAGTAATCCTCTGAGGGGCTTGTTCGGGGTTTCTTCACCCCGACCTGTAGAGCAAAGAGTTGCTCCTCAACCTACTGAAAATGAAAATGCTTGCTTTGAAATTCCTTTGGGTATGGTAGAAAAACTTCTAGCTAATCCTTTTTTAGGAGATGGAACAAAACATCCGGATGAGCATCTAATATATGTGGATGAAGTTTGTGGATTATTTAAGCTTGCAGGTGTACCCGGAGATGTTGTTAAGAAGAAGGTCTTCCCTTTATCTTTGATGTGAGATGCATCGACATGGTATAAGCTATGTGATGATATGGAGTCTTGGAACTACAAACGATTGAAATTGGAATTTCATCAAAAGTTTTATCCTATGCATCTTGTTCATCGTGATCGCAATTATATATATAATTTTTGGCCTCGTGAAGGAGAAAGCATCGCTCAAGCTTGGGGGAGGCTTAAATCAATGTTATATTCATGCCCAATCATGAGCTCTCAAGAGAAATGATTATTCAAAATTTTTATGCTCGGCTTTCTGGTAATAATCGCACCATGCTTGATACTTCTTGTGTTGGCTCTTTTATGATGAAGACTATTGAATTCAAATGGGATTTATTGGAAAGAATTAAACGCAACTCCGAAGATTGGGACCTCGACAATGGTAAGGAGTCAGGTATAACACCTAGTTTTGATTGTGTTAAATCATTTATGGATACCGATATTTTTTGTAAATTTAGCACTAAATATGGACTTGACTCTAAGATAGTAGCTTCTTTCTGTGAATCTTTTGTTGCTTATGTTGATCTCCCCAAGGAGAAGTGGTTTAAATATCATCCTCCCATAGAAGTAAAAGTAGTTGCACCTATTAAAGTTGAAGAAAAGACTATTACTTATAATGATCCTATTGTTCCTACTTATGTTGAGAAACCACCTTTCCCTGTTAGGATAAAGGATCATGCTAAAGCTTCAACTGTGGTTCGTAAAAGCAATATTAAAACATATACACCTCCTGAGCAAGCTAAAGTTGAACCTAATATTGCTATTGTTAAAGATCTCTTGTCTGATAATATAGATGGGCATGTTATTTATTTTTGTAATGAAACTGCTATAATTGCTAAACCCTGTGATACAGATAAACCTAGACCTATAGTAGGCATGCCTGTTATTTCTGTTAAAATAGGAGATCATTGTTATCATGGCTTGTGTGATCTGGGTGCTAGTGCTAGTGCAATACCTATTGACTTATACAAAGAAATTATGCATGACATTGCACCCGCTGAGTTAGAAGATATTGATGTCACAATTAAACTTGCTAATAGAGATACTATTTCACCAATGGGAATTGTTAGAGATGTTGAAGTCTTGTGTGGGAAAACTAAATATCCTGCTGATTTTCTTGTTCTTGGTTCCCCACAAGATAGTTTTTGTCCCATTATATTTGGTAGACCCTTCTTAAATATTGTTAATGCTACCATAGATTGCAAAAGGGATGTTGTTACTGTCAGTTCAGATGATATGACTCATGAATTTAATTTTTCTAAATTTAGTAGACAACACCGTGAAGAAGAATTACCTAGTAAGGATGAAATTATTGGTCTTGCTTCTATTGCCGTACCTCCTAGTGATCCTTTAGAACAATATTTGCTAGACCATGAAAATGATATGTTTATGAATGAAAGAAGGGAATTAGATGAAGTATTCTTTAAACGGGAACCTATTCTGAAAAACAATTTACCTGTTGAAATCCTAGGGGATCCTCCTCCACCCAAGGGTGATCCCGTGTTTGAGCTTAAACCGTTACCTGATACTCTTAAATATGCTTATCTTGATGAGGAAAAGATATACCCTGTTATTATTAGTGTTAACCTTTCAGAACATGAAGAAGAGAGATTATTAAAAACTCTGAAGAAGCATCGTGTTGCTACTGGGTATACTCTTGATGATCTTAAGGGCATTAGTCCCACTCTATGTCAACATAAAACTAATTTGGAAGAAGATGTTAAACCAGTTCGTGATCATCAACGCCGACTGAATCCTAAAATGAAAGAAGTGGTAAGAAAGGAGATACTAAAGCTCCTTGAGGCAGGTATAATTTATCCCGTTGCTGATAGTAAGTGGGTAAGTCCTGTCCATTGTGTCCCTAAGAAGGGACGTATTACTGTTGTTCCTAATGATAAAGATGAATTGATTCCTCAAAGAATCATTACTGGTTATAGGATGGTAATTGATTTCCGCAAATTAAATATGGCTACTAAAAAAGATCATTACCCCTTACCTTTTATCAACCAAATGCTATAAAGATTATCCAAACATACACATTTTTGCTTTCTAGATGGTTATTCTGGTTTCTCTCAAATATCCGTGTCAGCCAAAGATCAATCAAAGACTACTTTTACATGCCCTTTTGGTACTTTTGCTTATAGATGTATGCCTTTTGGTTTATGTAATGCACCTGCTACCTTTCAAAGATGCATGATGGCTATATTCTCTGACTTTTGTGAAAAGATTTGTGAGGTTTTCATCGACGACTTTTCCGTCTATGGATCTTCTTTTGATGATTGTTTGAGCAACCTTGATCGAGTTTTGAAGAGATGTGAAGAAACTAATCTTGTCTTGAATTGGGAAAAGTGCCACTTTATGGTTAATGAAGGTATTGTCCTAGGGCATAAAGTTTCTGAAAGAGGTATTGAAGTTGATAAAGCCAAGGTTGATGCTATTGAAAATATGCCATGTCCCAAGGACATCAAAGGTATAAGAAGTTTCCTTGGTGATGCCGGTTTTTATAGGAGGTTCATCAAGGACTTCTCAAAAATCTCTCGGCCTCTGACTAATTTATTACAAAAAGATATACCATTTGTATTTGATAATGATTGTGTAGAAGCATTTCAAATACTTAATAAAGCATTGATCTCTGCGCCTATTGTTCAGCCACCTCATTGGAATTTACCCTTTGAAATTATGTGCGATGCTAGTGATTATGCTGTAGGTGCTGTTCTAGGACAAAGAGTTGATAAGAAACTAAATGTTATTTAATATGCTAGTAAAACTCTAGACAATGCTCAAAGAAATTATGCTACTACTGAAAAAGAATTCTTAGCAGTTGTATTTGCCTATGATAAGTTTAGACCTTATATTGTCGATTCTAAAGTAACTATTCACACTGATCATGCTGCAATTAAATATCTTATGGAAAAGAAAGATGCTAAACCTAGACTTATTAGATAGGTTCTCTTGCTACAAGAATTTGATTTACATATTGTTGATAAAAAAGGAGCTGAGAACCCCATTGCAGACAACTTGTCTAGGTTAGAAAATGTGCTTGATGACCCACTACCTATTGATGATAGCTTTCCTGATGAGCAATTAAATGTCATAAATACTTCTCATACTGATCCATGGTATGCTGACTATGCTAATTACATTTTTGCTAAGTTTATACCACCTAGTTTCACATACCAGCAAAAGAAAAAGTTCTTTTATGATTTGAGGCATTACTTTTGGGATGACCCACATCTTTATAAAGAAGGAGTAGATGGTGTTATTAGATGTTGTGTACCTGAGCATGAACAGGAACAGATCCTACGCAAGTGTCACTCCGAAGCTTATG
This sequence comes from Triticum aestivum, assembly GCF_018294505.1. Classification (NCBI taxonomy): domain Eukaryota; kingdom Viridiplantae; phylum Streptophyta; class Magnoliopsida; order Poales; family Poaceae; genus Triticum; species Triticum aestivum. The sequence continues at coordinate 404,367,377 of NC_057794.1, forward strand.
GAGGACACCATGCTGGAGATAGAACTGCACATAAGGTACTGCCATCTGGTTTTTATTGGCTTACTCTCTTCAAGGATGCCCGTAAGTTTGTCTTATCTTGTGATGAATGTCAAAGATTTGGTAATATTAGTAGACATCAAGAAATGCCTATGAGTTATTCAATTGTTATTGAACCATTTGATGTTTGGGGCTTTGACTATATGGGACCTTTTCCTTCCTCTAATGGTTATACCCATATTTTAGTTGTTGTTGATTATGTTACTAAGTGGGTAGAAGCTATTCCAACTAGTAGTGCTGATCATAACACTTCTATTAAAATGCTTAAAGAAGTTATTTTTCCAAGGTTTGGAGTGCCTAGATATTTAATGACTGATGGTGGCTCACATTTTATTCATGGTGCTTTCCGTAAAATGCTTGCTAAATATGATGGTAATCATAGAATTGCATCTCCTTATCACCCTCAGTCTAGTGGTCAAGTAGAATTGAGTAAAAGAGAACTCAAATTAATTTTGCAAAAGACTGTTAATAGGTCCAGAAAGAATTGGTCCAAGAAACTTGATGATGCATTATGGGCCTATAGAACTGCATATAAAAATCCTATGGGTATGTCTCCGTACAAAATGGTCTATGGAAAAGCATGTCACTTACCTCTCGAACTAGAACATAAGGCTTATTGGGCTATTAAAGAACTTAATTATGATTTTAAACTTGCCGGTGAGAAGAGGTTATTTGATATTAGCTCACTTGATGAATGGAGAACCCAGGCCTACGAAAATGCCAAGTTGTTTAAAGAAAAGGTTAAAAGGTGGCATGATAAAAGGATACAAAAGCGTGAGTTTAACGTAGGTGAATATGTATTGCTATATAACTCCCGTTTACGATTTTTGGCAGGAAAACTTCTCTCTAAATGGGAGGGTCCTTACGTTATCGAGGAGGTCTACCGTTCCGGTGCCATAAAAATCAACAACTTCGAAGGCACAAATCCGAAGGTGGTGAACGGTCAAAGAATCAAACACTATATCTCAGGTAATCCCATAAATGTTGAAACCAATGTTATTGAAACTGTAACCCCGGAGGAATACATAAAGGACACTTTCCGGAACGTTTCAGACTCCGAAAAGGAATAGGTATGTGGTACGGTAAGTAAACCGACTCCAAAACAGTTTTTAAGGCAATATTTCTACGTTTTGGAATATTTAGAAAATAGAAAAATAAGCAGCAGTCTGGAAAGGACACGAGGGCTCCACGAGGGTGGAGGGCGCGCCCTACCCCCTGGGTGTGCCCCCCTACCTCATGGGCACCTCGTGTGCTCTCTGGACTCCGTTTTCTTACAGGACACGTATTTTGGTCGGTAAAAATTCATTATATAATCTCCCGGGGGTTTTGACTCCCATATCATGCAATTATCTCATGTTTGTGTTTCGAGCTATTGCTGCTGCAGATTAGAGCAGGATGTCTTTGCAAGAGTCAGTCGGGGAGAGCCGGGTGTCTCATCCGGCACCGAGATCAACAACAGACGATCATGTTGACCCCTTTGGGCCAGCAACGGAGGAAGAGATGGAGGCTGATTTGAAGAGGATAGATGCCATGGAAGAGGATCAAGAAGTCACTTCCCGCCTCCAAGCTGGATTCACAATGGGAGAACTGCAGAGCTCAGCTATTCCAAACTCGGTTATCCCTTACAATGTTAGATTTCTTTCTTATGAGAATATGAAAAAGAGTGTCACTGGTTCTCCCGCAGCTATGCAGCACCCTTGGGTGCAGGGAGTTTTGTCTGTTATAGGAAAACTCCGAAAGGAAATAATGGACCTCAAGCAGCAAGTCAACAAGCTTGAGGAGGAGAATCAAATCTTGAGGGGCATCATCGCCAAGAACATCACATCACCATCCCCGAAAAGAGAGACATAATCACATGGGTACGGGCACTCCACTTGGCAACTGCCAAGCTTGGGGGAGTGCCCTGGTATCGTATCACCATCATTTTTATTTTTACTGTTTTTCTTAGTTCGATCCTTTTGGTAATATCTTTATCTAGTAGAATAAAAGTTCTTACTATGATCTAGTTGTGAGTTTTGCTTTATTATCCTTCTATGTAATCGAGTCCGTGAGCTATATAATAAAGATTAGTGTTGAGTCAAGGGCTTGATTATTTTGCCATGATCCTAAGTAAATAAAAGAAAAGAGAAAGAAATAAAAAGAAACAAAGAGATCATGTGACTCTTATGGAGAGTAATGAGCTCACATAGAAAGAGTATGATGAATAAAAGTTATTGAGGGTTGACAAACATAGTTTTGGTCATCGTTGCAATTAATAGGAAGTAATAAAGAAAGAGAGGTCTTCACATATAAATATACTATCTTGGACATCTTTTATGATTGTGAGCACTCATTAAAATATGACATGCTAAAGAGTTGACATTGGACAAGGAAGACAGCGTAATGGGTTATGTTTTCTTACATCTGAGATAAATTATATTGTCTTGGATCCTCCAACATGTTGAGCTTGCCTTTCCCCCTCATGCTAGCCAAATTCATTGCACCAAGTAGAGATACTACTTGTGCTTCCAAACACCCTTAAACCAGTTTTGCCATGAGATTCCACCATACCTACCTATGGATTGAGTAAGATCCATCAAGTAAGTTGTCATCGGTGCAAGCAATAAAAATTGCTCTCTAAATATGTATGATTGATTGGTGTGGAAGAAATAAGCTTTATACAATCGTGTTATGTGGAAGTAATGAAAGCGACAGACTGCATAATAAAGGTCCATATCACAAGTGGCAATATAAAGTGATGTTCTTTCGCATTAGGATTTTGTGCATCCAACCATAAAAGCGCATGACAACCTCTGCTTCCCTCTGCGAAGGGCCTATCATTTACTTTTATCTCCTACATTGCATAAGAGTCATGGTGATCTTCACCATTCCTTTTTACATTTTATCCTTTGGCAAGCACAATATGTTGGAACGATCCTGGTATATATGGCTAATTGGATGTGAGTTCTCATGAACTATTACTGTTGACATTACCCTTGAGGTAAAATGTTAGGAGGCAAAAACTATAAGCCCCTATCTTTCTCTGTGTCCGACTAAAGCTCCATACCCATAAGTATTGTGTGAGTGTCAGCAATTGTGAAAGACTATATGATAGTTGAGTATGTGGACTTGCTGAAAGGCTCTTATACATTGACTCTTTCCTATGTTATGATAAATTGCAATTGCTTCAATGACTGAGATTATAGTTTGTTAGTTTTCAATGAAGTTTACGATTCATACTTGATATTGTGATTGAATTATTACTCTAGCATAAGATATCATATGCCAAGAATTATATAAGTTGTTGTTCTAAGAATGATCATGATGCCCTCATGTCCGTATTTTATTTTTATCGACACCTTCATCTCTAAACATGTGGACATATTTTTTGATTTCGGCTTTTCGCTTGAGGACAAGCGAGGTCTAAGCTTGGGGAGTTGATACGTCCATTTTGCATCATGCTTTTATATCAATATTTATTGCATTATGGGCTGTTATTACACATTATGTCACAATACTTATGCCTATTCTCTCTTATTTTACAAGGTTTACATAAAGAGGGAGAATGTCGGCAGCTGGGATTCTGGCTGGAAAAGGAGCAAATATTAGAGACCTATTCTGCACAGCTCCAAAAATCCTAAAACTTCACGGATGATGTTTTCCAAATATATAAAAAAACATTGAGTGCAAGAACTTCACCAGGGGGGCCACACCCTGCCCACGAGGGTGGGGGCATGCCCTACCCCCTGGGCGCGCCCCCCTACCTCGTGGGCCCCCTGGTGGCCCTCCGGTGACCATCTTCTGCTATATGGACTCTTTCGATGGAAAAAAATCATAAGCCATCTTCTCGGACGAAACTCCGCCGCCACGAGGCGAAACCTTGGTGGATCCAATCTAGGGTTCTGGCGGAGCTGTTCTGTCGAGGAAACTTCCCTCCCGGAGGGGGAAATCATCGCCATCGTCATCACCAACGCTCCTCTCATCGGGAGAGGGCAACTCCATCAACATCTTCATCAACACCATCTCATCTCAAAACCCTAGTTCATCTCTTGTATCCAATTCTTGTCTCCAAGTCCGGGATTAGTGCTAGTAGGTTGCTAGTAGTGTTAATTATTCCTTGTAGTTGATGCTAGTTGGTTTAATTGGTGGAAGATCATATGTTCAGATCCTATATGCACATTAATACCCCTCTGATTATGAACATGTTTATGCTTTGTGAGTAGTTACTTTTGTTCCTGAGGACATGGGAGAAGTCTTGCTATTAGTAGTCATGTGAATTTGGTATTCGTTCGATATTTTGATGAGATGTATGTTATCTCTCCTCTAGTGGTGTTATGTGAACGTCAACTACATGACACTTCACCATTGTTTGGGCCTAGAGGAAGGCATTGTGAAGTAACAAGTAGATGATGGGTTGCTAGAGTGACAGAAGCTTAAACCTTAGTTTATGCGTTGCATCGTAAGGGGATGATTTGGATCCATATGTTTCATGCTATGGTTAGGTTTACCTTAATACTTTTGTTGTATTTGCGGATGCTTGCAATAGAGGTTATCATAAGTGGGATGCTTGTCCAAGTAAGGGCAGCACCCAAGCACCGGTCCACCCACATACCAAATTATCAAAGTACCGAACGCGAATCATATGAACGTGATGAAAACTAGCTTGACGATATTCCCATGTGTCCTCAGGAGCGCTTTACATCATATAAGAGTTTGTCCAGGCTTGTCCTTTGCTACAAAAAGGATTGGGCCACCTTGCTGCACCTTATTTACTTTTGTTACTTGTTGCTCGTTACAAATTATCTTATCACAAAACTATCTGTTACCACTTATTTCAGTACTTGCAGAGAATACCTTGCTGGAAACCGCTTATCATTTCCTTCTGCTCCTCGTTGGGTTCGACACTCTTACTTATAGAAAGGACTACGATAGATCCCCTATACTTGTGGGTCATCACCACATCAGAGTCGTGAAATCGTTATTTAAAACATTACACAATCCTTTCATACATAAATGTTTTGGCCACATGCAGTCGATGGTTGTCCTACACGACACTCGATACTTGCATGTGACGCTTTCTGTGGGCCCGCGAGGTCGTCGTCCGTCACTTTGATGAACAGCCGGCAGTGAGGTTAATTTGACCAGCAAGGTATAATCTTTTTTGTTTGTGTTATGATGGTATATAGTATGCCTCGAAGAGGTGGGAGGGGACTAGCATATATACTATACGTATGCGTCCGTGAACAAGTACACCTCACTCAATGTCAGGACTTTTTGGTTACCGAGGCACGTGCCACATCAAAATTGTGAAATTGGTTATTCAAACATCACACAACACCTTTTTGTGTCACATGCATATATATCCTAGCTAGGACACTCACGTGTGATGCTTCCATCTGTGGGCCCACGAGGCCATTGTTGATGCATGCATGCATGCATCACTTTGACCTACATTGGGAGAGGTTAATTAATTTCACCATCGATGAGGATTCTTTTGGGTTGTACATATATTACGGCAGGAGCATATAGTATGCGGTGAAGAGGGGGAAAGGGGACCATCATATGTAGTACGCTTGATATGAACCTCGCTCTGTGTGGGTGCATGGTTTACGGTTTTTGAGGCATGTGGCACATCAAAGTTGTGCATTTTGGGTATTAAACATATATATGTTTGGCCCACATGCAAAGCAGTGGTGGTTGTCCTCTCGCACCCACTTAAGCGGTTATCAGCGATATCGATGCTTTCCATCTGTGGGCCCGCTTGGTCCATCACTTCTTTTTGCCTAACAACAAGAGAGGTTAATTTGACTTAGGAGGGGATTATTATTTTTGCTCTAGGATGACATGCATGATACACTTTGAGCACACACATATGCATGTATATGAATGAATCCCTCCCATCGAGTCGAAGTGGCTAGTACAACGACACCATCATGAACCAATCTCGCTCTATGTGGGGAGCTAGTGTGCGATTTTTGACACACGCACCAGATCAATGTTGTGTATTCAAACATGCATGCACGCATCACCTCCATACATATGCATGTAGTGGTTGCCTTCGAACGATATACTCCCTCGTGTGGTTATCGGCGACAAGCCTATATATTCATGGGCCCGCGTGGACATCCATGATCACCTTGACCAACAACAATATAGGTTACCATGGAGGATTCTTCATTTGGTTAGTGTTATCGTAGTATAGGTCATGGTGAGATTCATACCTAATTAAGTTTGAGCGCATATACTATGCACGCATGCATGCATATATGAATCCCGATCGTTGTCTTGAAGTGTGGTGTAACATATATATGCATCGTCAACCTAACCCTCACTCAGTGTGGGGATTTCTAGCTTGAAATCACGGTGCCACATCAAAGTTGTTCATTGTTACTCAAAAACACACCTCTCCATACATATGTTTGGGCCACACGCATGCAGTGGTTGTCTTCGGGGACTAGCTACTTGTGTGATTATTGGCGAGCTAGACCATCTCCGCGGTCGCATGGATGGCCATCACTTTGACCAACAACAAGAGAGAGGTTGTACGACCAAGGTGGATTATTCTTGGTCCATTTTATGATCCATCTTGGTGAGATATATGCCTCTCTGGCCCGCCGACTAAAAGTGTGTGTAGGGGGGGTTGCTACATCGCACTTTGCTAGGTGAACCTCGGTTGGGGGGCATGCATTCATAGCTTAATTAGGATTCCCTTTGTGGCGACACGAGTTGGTGGGAGCTGCTAGCTACTTCGCACTTTGCTAGGTGAACCTCGGTTGGGGGGGAGGGGCATGCTCATAGCTTAGGATTCCCTTCGTGCCGACATGAGGGGGGCTGCTAGCTACTTCACACTTTGCTAGGTGAACTTCGGTTGGGGGGGGCATGTGCATTCATAGCCTAGGATTCCCTTCATGTCGACACGAGGGAGGGGTGGCTGCTAGCTACTTCGCACTTTGCTAGGGTGAACCTCGGTTGGGGGGAGGGCATGCATTCATAGCTTAGCTAGGATTCCCTTCGTGCCGACACGAGGGAGGGGGGCTACTAGCTACTTCGCACTTTGCTAGGTGAACCTCGGTTTGGGGGCATGCATTCATATCTTAGGAATCCCTTCGTGCCGACACGAGGGAGGGGGCTGCTAGCTCTGCTTCACACTTTTCTAGGGGAACCTCGGTTGGGGGGCATGCATTCATAGCTTAGGATTCCCTTCGTGCCGACACGAGGGAGGGGGCTGCTAGCTACTTCACACTTTGTTACGGTGAACCTCGGTTGGGGGGCATGCATTCATATATAGCTTAGGATTCCCTTTGTGCCGACACGAGGGAGGAGGGGGGCTGCTAGCTACTTCGCACTTTGCTAGGTGAATGTCAGTGTACAAAAAGAGGGGTACACTTTTTGTACCCCTATAACTGTGCACGGGTAGTCTGAGCCGCGGACACCACCACACCAAGCAAGGCAAGGGAGGTGAGCTAGGGTAAGACCGAAGCTCAAGAGAACTAGAATGACGCCAAGGCCAAGACCACGAAGAGCAAAGGGGACGAAGCAGACTCCCCCGGCAAGATCCTTGCCGGGAGACAGTTCTGGCAGCCCCGGCAAGACCCTTGCCACGGCAACTCGCCCCGCGCCTCCGGAGCAAATCACCCTTGAGTCCACTGCCCCCAAAGGGCAAGGATTCGGGAGACATCCCCGTGGCGACATGCAGATCTTCGTGAAGACATCCAAGATCAGATACACACTAAAGAGACGACAACCCTTGGCGGGATCCCAGCCGAGGAAGACCACAAGGCCCCCGGCAAGCGCCTTGCCGGGGATGACAGCAGGCGCCTCGGCAAGACCCTTGCCGGGGCCCCGGCAAGGCCCTTGCCGAGGACACCCGCAGGGCCACCATCAGGCCCACGCCGACTAAACCTCCACCACCGCATGCATGCAGCTGCCGACCCAACCAGCTGGGCAGGCACCTGCGTGGCGGCATGCAGATCTTCGTGAAGACCCACCACTGCGCCACCTCAGCTGCCTGCCTACCTACGTGGCATCTCAGGCATCGCTGGCCAGGGCGCGTGTCGACACAAGAAGGAGCGGCGACGGACGAGACAGATCTCTCCCCCGTCCCCGATAAAGCAAGGACACCTAAGCAAGACGCATTAAATGCGCCTTGTCATGTAATGCGAGGGATAACCTCGCATCACTATACCCTTTCCACCTCCTGTGTGCCACTATGGCAACCCCTTTTTCTATAAAAGGAGGCCCGAGGCGACCAGGAGAGGGATTCGGCTTTTTGGAGCTCCTCACGCCCCATAGCTAGCTCAAGAACACAGATATACAATCCACCAAAGCAGGAGTAGGGTTTTATGCATTCTCGCGGCCCGAACCTGGATAAACGAACTGTGGGCTACCTGTTAGATCCGCTCTTCCCACGACCCCGCGCCTCGCTAACCATAGTAGGGATTCTTGTGATCCCATAGGTGTCGTTTCCCACCGACATCTTTGGCGCGCCAGGTAGGGGGCGCAGTTGTGAGAATCGGCTCTAGCAATCAGCCCAGCACTCCTTCGTCTTCGTGGCTCTTGGAGAGGGAAGGAGGCCGGAAGATCAGCGCTCGAGCGACTACAAACAGAAGCTAAGTTGCACTAAGCCCTTATTTGTTCTATCCTTCTTATATGAGGTTATTCCCCCCCCCCGGAGATGTCACGCCTTTGTATGAGAAACCTGCACGCCAGGGGGCTCTCCCACGATCGGCGATGCCCTTGCCCTGTTTCAAGTCCGCTCAACAGCTCAAGCGGCTGCGTCGAGAATGGCAGAGTAGCCTTCCGCAATCAACAACGCCCTCGATTCTGACTCGAGTCAAGCTCGACAGTTCGAGCGGCCACATTCAGAACGGAAAGGTGGCTCGCCCGGCAGCACGCGTACCCAGCAGGCCCATGGGGATCTGTCCCCAAAACGCTGCTAGGGGCTTCCGCGCCGGCGAGCCTACCCAATCGACGTAGGGCGCACATACAAAGAGGAATTGAATGGGGAAATACCGCGCATGAAATTAAAATTACTGCAAAGTTATATTACATCACATCATTGCTGCGGTTCTAACTAAAGATGAAATTTGTCTTGGTCGTGAACCTGCAGCGGCGGTGAAGAACGGGATGCCTAATCCCGGCGCTGGCCTTCCACCCTCTTGATTTCGTCGATGCTGCTGATGACGGGCTTGATGCGCTCCTAGAGCACCATGAGGTTAGTACCCTCCGGCAAGCTATCCATCGTGGCACCGAAGTCGAGGTCGGGATTCCAGTACGCCATCTTGGTGAGGACCTTGGTCATGACCCCACGGCAAAGTCGCCGGGCTTCCCCGGCCAACGTGGCTGCTCTGCTGGAGTGAAGATAAGCCAAGGCTCCAAGGACGCCCTCGAAGAACAGAGTCAGCTTGGTGTTGACAGTCCCGCTGCGCTCAGGGGCGTACCTCACGTTTGGCATTCCCATGGTGGCCAACCGTGAGGTGACCCTGCCGACGACCTCCTCCAGATGGCTGATCCATTTGTTCTCGCCCGCCACATATTCCTGGTGGGAGGCGGCCTCGTTCGCCCGCAGCTACTTCTCCTCCTCCAGACTCCTGGTCAAGATCACCTCCCAAGCCCTGCTCTCCGACAACATCTTCTCAAGATCCTCCAGCTTCAGCTTGAGATCTCTGACGGAGTTTTGCGCTTCGGAGAGCTCCCCAGTCCTGCTGATGACCACTCCTTGCGCCTCCACCAAGGCGCTGTTGAGCGTGCTCTTCTCGTTGGACAGCCTGAGGGCCTGTTCCTTCAGCTTGTCCCGCTCCGCCTCCAACTCCCTAACGTTGCCGGCATGGGCCAGAGCCTGGGCATCGAGTGCCTCCTTGTGCCTCTGCTCCAGCTCGCGAGTCTGCCGCGCGACAAGGGCCTCGAGCTCCTCATCCTTGCCATGGAGCGCTGCGGCAAGCTTCGCCTCACGCACGGTGAGGTCCTCTTCCTGGGAATCCAGTGCGGCTTGATGCTGGTTCCGGACGGCCTCGGCCGCGGCAGCCAAGTTCGCCGCCTTTTCCTGGGCCTTCTCGATGTCAGCCATCTTCATGGTGAGCTCGACATTGTGCTTGGCCAATTCCTCCTGAAAGGCCCTCTGCTCCTTGCGAGTCTGGTGGAACCAGGTCTGCGTCTCAGCAACACGCGCCTTGAAATCCACCTCCGCCTGGTCCACCGTTGCCATCCTGGACTTAACCTTGTCCAGACGGACACGGTAGAGCGCCTGGAGTTTTCGGAAGTTGGCCCCCATAGCGCGGAAAAGCTGCTCTTCTGGAGAACCATCACCGCCAACGCTCGGCTCATCGACAACCTCGAGCCCGGTGGCGGCAAGCACCTCGCCGTCAAAGACTTCCCCTGCGGCGGGCGCCCGGGAACTTAACGCCCCTGGGAGATGGACGAAAAGATCGTCGCCCACCTTCAGATATCTTCCGGGGCCCGAGGTTGAGGAGGAGGGAGGCTGATCATCAACCACCTCTTCCTTGGCAGTGGCCTTGCCGGCTTCCCCAGCAGGCCCGCCGCTGGCACCCTCGGCAGAAGCCTCGCTGGTCGCCTTGGCGGCCCCCACAGTGGTGTCCTCGGCAGCATCCTTGGCGGCCTCCTCAGCGGCAATCATGTCGGCCCCCGCCGCGGCCTCCTCAGCAACATTCCCAGCAACGGCATCCACGTCCTCCATACCTATTGAAGGAGAGCCTGGGTAGTAATGGGAGCATTGAAGCCAAGAAAAAGAATAAGGGAAAACAGAGACAGAGGACAGGCGACTCACCAGTGCCGGGCTGTGAAGCAGAAGTCCCCTCCCCGCCAGCATTTGGTGCCGTGGCAGAGTCACCAGCGCCCAAGTTCCCCTCTTCCTCCATGGGTGTGGGCTCCGTGCTTGATGCCCTTGTCGGGGACGCCCCTCGCGACGGTGTAGTCGATGGGGGTGGTGTGTTGGGGGTAGCCCTCTGCGGCTCCTCCTGTTGCCGCTCCCCTCCTGCAAACCCGACAAGGTCAACACCATAGCATCGAATGCCTACCACGTGTCGAGTAAGAGGAGGGTGACGAACTTTCGCTGGGGCTGTGCCAGGGGCTGCTGTCCGGGCTGCTCAGCACCACCAGTGGCGACTCTGAAGCACTGGCCGGGGGCTGGCCGCCCGCCAAGGCTTTGGCCCTCTTCACCCTCTGGGCCAACGTCTCTGCATCCCTGCAATAGCAAAAACGGATCAAGATGGGTGACTTAATTCAGAGGAATGGAAATGCCAGTAAGGAACGGAGTACTTACTCGTCGTCTATCTCCTCTTCCTCCACCCCTTTCCTTTTCCTCTTCGGGCTGAGAGGCCCGAGATCAAAAGTGACCTCCACGTCAACATCCAAGTCGACATCTGCCAGAGGAGGCGAAGATGGCGGGGTTTGCACGCGCCCAAATGAGGAAGGGGATGTTGTCTTCTTCTTCTCAGCGGCCTTCGTCAGCCTCTTGGCTGCCGTAGCCCTCGTGTGACGCCCAGACCCCTCCAGGGTCAATTGAGGCCGCGGAGCCCTGTCGGGCCGGACCGGCTCACCGGAGCTAGACCGCCACAGGACTCGCCCTCTTCCCCTGGTTGGCGTCGAGCCCGCCGCCACGTCCTCCTCCAACGACGACTCGTCGGCCGCGTCCTCGACAAGCGGAGCTCCGGTGTCGGCGCTGCTAACCTCCTTGGTGGCCGCCGCCCACCGGGCGAGCTCCTCTTCTTCCGCAGCTGTTGCGGCCTTGTCTTCCTCAACCCCGACGCTGCTGGCCTCCATGGCAAGCTGTGCCTCCCTCGCCCTAGTGGTGATGTAGTCCAGCTCTGCCTGGGTGGTGTCCATGATAAGCCACCGCTCGGCGTCAGCATTGACATACACCTCGATCAGGGTGTCAAAGAATTGCTGCACATCAGCATCCTTCGGCTCCTTCCAGCTCGGGACAGGGCCGTGCGCGTTACAGTCCGGCATCATGGCGATGATCTCGGACCGACGTGAATTGTTGCACAACGGGACCACCCCCGCTGGCAACTTGAAAAACGGCCCCTTGATGGCCTTGCCAACCTTTGCGGCAGCCCTCGCGGCCTTGCCAGTCCGTTCGACCTCGCCGTCGCGACCCACATCAAGCTGGAAAAGCCGTTGGCAGAAGTGGGCATGCGCCAACACCGTGAAATTGTGGTCGAGGCCGGGGCAGAGTCGCATAATGTCAGCCGGATTCGTGAAAAGCCAGGCTGGCCTCCCCTTGTTGTGCAACGGGGTGATCCGGCGACGAATGAAGTCCGCCCCGATCATATCAAGGGTGAGTCCAACCCGGGTGAGCCGGAGAATCCTGGTGGTGGCGATGGTGAGCCTCCCGTCGGCGACGTCGACATCGCTCCAATCGCTGCCGCGGACCGGCGGCACTCGGCGGACCTTGCAGAATTCCGGCGGGTCTTCATCCTCAATCCAGCACCACCGGCCACGCCATTCCTCCCACCTCTCCTTCACGGCACTGTCTGGGTACACCCCCTTGGATCTTGGGATCCAGGTGACGCAACCAGAGACGGCACCTCCCGGCTGGATCCGAGGGAAGAAATAATGGCAGAAGAGCGCCGTGTTGGGCTGCACCCCGGCAAAGCCTTCGCAAAGATGCACGAAGAAAGCCATGCACGCCACCGCATTCGGAGTAAAATCCAAGAGGCGAAAGCCGAAGGTGTCCATGATGTCGCAGGAGAAATCGGAGAAAGGGGGCATAACCCGCAAGAAAGATAATCGACGAAAAAGGGATACCGATTTGGAGCAGGATCGGCGCAAGTAGCAGGAATGACGCGCGTCGCCGGGTGTCCCGAATTCTCTCCCCCCGTCTTTGCTCCCCATAGGGGCCTAAAGGAGGCCTGGAGCTCATGAACATCAACCGTCGAGGGGAAGAAGAAGGCGGACTTCATCTGGTCCCCCGATAGCGCGCTCTCTGGCGGCTCCACAGTCCCAGCGCCCTTAGCCACCCCCTTGCCCTTGACGGATTTGGGCGCCATGGCGGCCAAGAAGTTTAGAGGGCTGAGGAAGGAGGATGGCGAAGCAACGACGGCGGGTGACGGCGGAAGCTTAGGAAGTAAGGAAGAGAGGAAACGGCTGCTCTGAGATTGGAAAAGCCACGAGGAAAGAGGAGGAAGTGAGCAGCGCGCCCGCGGTTATTCCTTTTTATGGGGGAAAACACGGGCCGCCTCCTTGCACATTAACTGTGGTGTGACGCATGCCCGCGGGAACCAACCCCACGCATGCCGCCCACGTCACACGCACCTCCCCACGCTGCACCACACGATGGAGTCATGGGAAGCGCAACGCGCGAAGAACCTTACCGCAGTAAAAACCGCCCCGCCTGCCCGCGCACCGTTTTTGGGCCTAGCCCAACAACACGTTGCGCTTATGTGTGGCCCAGGCCCGGGGGCTCCTGTCGGTGTACAAAAAGAGGGGTACACTTTTTGTACCCCTATAACTATGCACGGGCAGTCTGAGCCACGGACACCACCACACCAAGCAAGGCAAGGGAGGTGAGCCAGGGTAAGACCGAAGCTCAAGAGAACTAGAACAACGGCAAGGCCAAGACCACGAAGAGCAAAGGGGACGAAGCAGACTCCCCCGGCAAGATCCTTGCCGGGAGACAGTTCTAGTGGCCCCGGCAAGACCCTTGCCGCGGCGACTCGCCCCGCGCCTCCGGAGCAAATCACCCTTGAGTCCACTGCCCCCAAAGGGCAAGGATTCCGGAGACATCCCCGTGGCGACATGCAGATCTTCGTGAAGACATCCAAGATCAGATACGCACTAAAGAAACGACAACCCTTGGCGGGATCCCAGCCAAGGAAGACCACAAGGCCCCCGGCAAGCGCCTTGCCGGGGATGACAGCAGGCGCCTCGGCAAGACCCTTGCCGGGGCCCCAGCAAGGCCCTTGCCGAGGACACCCGCAGGGCCACCATCAGGCCCACGCCGACTAAACCTCCACCACCGCATGCATGCAGCTGCCGACCCAACCAGCTCGGCAGGCACCTGCGTGGCGGCATGCAGATCTTCGTGAAGACCCACCACTGCGCCACCTCAGCTGCCTGCCTACCTACGTGGCATCTCAGGCGTCGCTGGCCAGGGCGCGTGTCGACACAAGAAGGAGCGGCGACGGACGAGACAAGTTTCTCCCCCGTCCCCGATAAAGCAAGGACACCTAAGCAAGACGCATTAAATGTGCCTTGTCATGTAATGCGAGGGATAACCTCGCATCACTGTACCCTTTCCACCTCCTGTGTGCCACTATGGCAACCCCTTTTTCTATAAAAGGAGGCCCGAGGCGACCAGGAGAGGGATTCGGCTTTTTGGAGCTCCTCACGCCCCATAGCTAGCTCAAGGACACATATATACAATCCACCAAAGCAGGAGTAGGGTTTTACGCATCCTTGCGGCCCGAACCTGGATAAACGAACTATGGCCTACCTGTTAGATCCGCTCTTCCCACGACCCCACGCCCCGCTAACCGTAGTAGGGATTCTTGTGATGCCATAGGTGTCGTTTCCCACCGATAGTGAACCTCGGTTGACGGGGAGGGGCATGCATTCATATATAGCTTTCGATTCCCTTCGTGTCGACACGAGGGAGGGGGGCTGCTAGCTACTTCGCACTTTGCTAGGTGAACCTCGGTTGAGGGGGAGGGGGCATGCATTCATAGCTTAGTATTCCCTTCATGCCGACACGAGAGGGTGGGAGCAAGCAATACCGTGCGCTTTGCGAGAGAGGTGCCACATCGAAGTTGCATTTGGTATTTGAAAATCAAACCACCCTTTTGATAAATAAATTTGGTCCACATGCAAGTGTGTTCATGTTCTGACCCTCTCCCGCATCATTTTTCGCCAAATTTATGAACATTAGACAAGTCGGATGACGCAACAGACACGGTTCACTCAAACTAACCGTGTGCCACGCCGGTGCACCTGTCACACACACATCCGCACAGTACATTGGGCTCCACGAGGCTCCCCCTCTCAAAAATATTTGCCCGCTTCGAGGGTTTTTCTGTTTCATAACACACGGTTGCTATCTCCGGACCGTGTGTGATGTTTCTTGTTCCCAATCCTGCCTACATCGAAAATATCTGCCCGCCTCGAGGGTTTTCTTTTTCATAACACACGGTTGTTATCTCTGGACCGTGTGCGTGCACTATCATCAAAATTTTCAATAGCCCGGCATTTCACTCCCGCGTTTGACTCCCGCGTAGTAAAATTTTCAATACCCGCGTCATTTCCTCAAACACCCCCCTCCACACACACACACACACACACACACACACCCTCGCTCGAAACCCTAGCAGTCCCTGCCGCCACCGCAAGACCTCCATTGTCAACATCTATCGGTTTGCCCGTGCAGCTTACCCACCGATCTCCATACCCAGGCCGCCCTGAGTTTCTTAGATGACGCCTGCCAAACGCCCCCTTTCCCACAGATCCCCATCCCCCACTCCAGAGCGTCGCAGCCTAAGCCCGGGTACGCTTCTCGTGGAGCTCGAGGAGCGACTGGCCCAAAAGAGGTGTATAGCAGTCTCTTCGCGCGGGCTAGAGTATGCGGGCATGTCTCGTCCGCCGGCTACTACATCGAGGTCATCGACAGCGACGCCCTGAGGCAGGCTCTATCACAGGTTAAGTGGCCCACCCCCAACCCCTCAGGTTCAACCGTCGTCGATCTCATCCATGGCCCCGCCGCTGATCTCCTCTGGCTCGCTGTCAACAATTTGCCATTCTACATCGCCATCGAGCCCCTTTTGTTATTTCTGAAGGACACATTCTGCGACACTGGCTTGGGATCCACAGCTTCCAAGTCAGACCTCATCGACGGCGACCACGAGGAGGGCACCCTCTTCGGCTCTTCCAAGGGGAAAGAGCCCATCTGCTCTTCCAAGGGGAAAGCGCCCGTCTGTGACATCAGGGAGGGCACCCTGCAGTCGTGCTCTTCCAAGGGGAAGGAGCCCATCTGCGACAACATGGAGCGCATCCAGGGTCCATGCTCTTCCCACGGGAACGAGCCCATCTGTGACAAGTGAGGAAACCCATGATTTGTTTATTTCAGTCGTTCACAATGTGATGCTCTATATGTGCAATTATTTACCGTGCAGTACATTTCATCAATCCAGTTTTAAACATACCAATAGGAATGCATATATTTGCTTGTTGTTAAGCCTGTTATATCTAGCATATGCCCTTTTTAAAGTTTTTTGATTGTTCGGTTGTTTGTAGTTAGCATATGTTCAGTTTCAAATTCTATCTTTGGTTGTTCGTAGTATGCCTTGTTTATTCCAGTTATTCACAACGTGATGTTCTATATGTGTAAGTATGAATTGTGCAGTTCAATTTCATCAGTACCAGTTTCAACAATACCACTATGAATGACTACATTTGGTTGATGCATCTTGTAGTTAACACGCCTTTCCATTTTTATTTAACCATAACCAGTGTACTTAGACCGGCATAATACCAGTTTGAATGACCATGTTTGCTTGTTGTTAAATGTTAGGCCTGTTGCAGTTAGCACATCTTTCCACTTGTTTTGCTTTACTAGCGTGCTTAAACCTGCACACTGAAGCTATCTTTTGGAGATTATTTTGGCTGCCATGTGTAATTTTGGTTGATGTTTAGCCTGTTGTGCTTAACATGCTTCTTGATGTACCTACACAGGAAAATTTTGGGAACGACTGATGTTTTCCATCGAGGTTAGTTTCATCCCATGGCTTATATCTGCTCACTGTTCAGGATATCTGTAGTTGGTACCATATAGGCCGGCGGCTGATAAGGGACTAATCGATGAATCGGACTTTTAACTGGATATATCTGCAACCCATTTTCCTTAGGTTAACTAGGGCCATATGTAATATATCTGAGGCTACATAGCAACATGCACTGTACTTAATGTCTAAATATGCAATCCTAGGCTACATAGAAACAAGGAAGAGTGTTACATTAATGTTCTAATGATGTCTAGATATACATAGAAGAGCAGCAACAACAACAACAGCAACAACACATCCCTGTTTGGATACTCAACTTAGCTAGAGGTTAGAGTTAGTTTCTAGCTCATTACTAACCCTGAACTAACTCCATCCAAAGAGTTGTTTGGATGACAGGGTTAGATTGACAATAAATGCACTAGGAGAACTAGCTCCAATTAGCACCTCTTGGGTTGGATACTAGTTTTTTTGGTGGGTTATAGATGCAACTAGCTCAAACTAGCCCTCATGTTTAGATATACTTTAGGGTTATCTGAGCCCGAACTAGCTCAAACTAGCCCTCATGTTTAGATATACTTTAGGGTTATTTGAGCCCGAACTAGCTCAAACTAACTGTTACCCGTGGATACAACAACAGATAATTTTTAAGAACAAACTAAACTCCTCCCGGCCCATAATATAAGATGTTAATTCATCTAATATGTGAGTATATTGGATGTTATAAGATACTCCCTCCGTTCCTAAATATTTGTTCTTTTTAGAGATTTCAAATGGACTACCACATACGGATGTATATAGACATATTATAAAAGAGTGTTACACTACATCATTGTGCCATTGTTGTTTAGGTTCTAATATTAACTTGGTGCTTTTAGGTACATATGTCATTGGTAAAGATCCGCGTTTCGACCCTTTCTGCGTATGGGGCAATGAGATATCGATGAACCAGCATCAAGTGAGGAAGCTGGCAATTAAACTATTTGTTTACACTTTATTCAAGACAACAGCGAACTGCATGATGGTAAGTAAGAACTCTGCAGCCTTCTTTTTACTGCCCATAATGAGTTGTGTTAGATGACAATGTCTGAAATCTTATTCCTTTGCAGTGGTTGCCAAAGCAGTTTACTCAAGATTACCTCTCAAACTACATGATTGGTAGGCATGCAAAGGTTAAAGTTTTTCTACCAGAACACGATGATTATCTAGATGTTTTCATGAAGACCGTGAAGGATGGGAGGTCGGCCATCACAAGGGGTTGGACTAGAGTCATGTGTGCCTTCTGCATGGAGGAGGGCACAATATGGGCATTCCGCTTCACCTTGTTCAGCAACCAGAATATATTTCGCCTCTTTCTTTACCGTCTTTAATGGTACAAGTATACAATTGTGGTTCATCATTCTTTATTTGGTTCTTATGTAATTCTTGAACATATGTACCGATGAATCGAATAATGCATTGACTGTTTGAACCTCATGGATATGGATAAAGCTGTAGCATACATTCAAATTCAAATCCAAATCCTCTACAATTTGGAAAAGCAGCAATTAAATTACGGTGAAATTACGCTCTCCAGGTTGTTACGGCACACACGGTTGGTAAAACACAAATGTTTGCGATATGCACCATAATCCGAGACGGTTCATAGAGAGGAAATGTGTGCAAGCATGCACATAGTTGCCGTTTGCAAAGCGTGTGCGACGTCAGACAATATCACAAACGGTGCGGGCAAACTAAACGTTTGTGTTAGTTGCCTTATCATACACGATTCGCAACCATGAACTGTTTCTGATGAAGTATGCATCGTAAACATTGCACCACAGAATAGCGTGTGTGATAGTTATCGTGTATGACGATGTTACAACAGTCCGACATTTCGTAATCCTGTCCGACACTCGTACGACGATTAGCTAATCTTCCTAACGGTGAACCGTTTGTGATGGGCCGCGCATCATACACGTTCTATAATACTCCCTCCATTCCTTTATATAAGGTGTATTTGTTTTTTGATAAAATTCCGCAATGTAAGGTGCATTTCTTCTAAATCCTCCTAATTCCCTTTTTAGCCCTCTTGAAAAAGGAAAGTATATCTCTTCTGATTGTGTGTATCTCTCCTTATACCAAAATAAGGAAAGAATCTCTCTCTCGATTGCATGTATCTCTTACTTTCCTGCACTCATTGATTTAGTTGACACTAATCAGCAAATTTGCCAAGGGTAATTTTGTCCTAACACCTCTATATTTATGTGCCTTGGTCACCGTGCCAACAATAATACACCTTACATAAAGAAACGGAGGGAGTACTGAACCATTTGTGATGGGCCGCGCATCGTAAACGTAGCACCATAGAATACCGACTGCGGTGGCAATGCGAGCAGAAATGAGTAGGAGTACTGTAGGGGCCCTATCCCCGATGGTTTCTGGGTCGTGTGGGAAGGACCCCCCTATCGCCCACACTCACTTGGCGATGGTTCCAAATGCCGTTGCGGAAAGAGGTTTTAAACCGTTTGTTTAGGACCGACGCGCACCAGTGATATAAGCAGCTTCACCGAGGTATTTCATTGAAAAATTCTTATTCAAGTATCCTTTTATGCTATTCAGAAATTCAGTATCATTTTCAATCAATAATATGTCATCTACATATGATATTAGAAATGCTACAGAGCTCCCACTCACTTTCTTGTAAATACAGGCTTCTCCAAAAGTCTGTATAAAACCATATGCTTTGCTCACACTATCAAAGCGTATATTCCAACTCCGAGAGGCTTGCACTAGTCCATAAATGGATCGCTGGAGCTTGCAGACTTTGTTAGCACCTTTTGGATCGACAAAACCTTCTGGTTGCATCATATACAACTCTTCTTTAAGATATCCATTAAGGAATGCAGTTTTGGCATCCATTTGCCAAATTTCATAATCATAAAATGCGGCAATTGCTAACATGATTCGGACGGACTTAAGCATCGCTATGGGTGAGAAGATCTCATCATGGTCAACTCCTTGAACTTGTCAAAAACCTTTTGCAACAAGTCGAGCTTTGTAGACAGTAACATTACCGTCAGCGTCAGTCTTCTTCTTGAAGATCCATTTAATCTCTATGGCTTGTCGATCATCGAGCAAGTCAACCAAACTCCACGCTTTGTTCTCATACATGGATCCCATCTCAGATTTCATGGCCTCAAGCCATTTTGCGGAATCTGGCTCATCATCGCTTCCTCATAGTTCGTAGGTTCGTCATGGTCAAGTAACATGACCTCGAGAATAGGATTACCGTACCACTCAGGTGCCGATCTTACTCTGGTTGACCTACGAGGTTCGGTAGTAACTTGATCAGAAGTTTCATGATCATCATCATTAGCTTCCTCACTTTCTGGCACTATTCAAGATATCTTCCGATATTCCGATAAATCGGCCGATTTATCACTTACCGTTCTCTGACTGATAAGATAAATCGACCGATAAATCAACCGATATTGCGATAAATCGGCCGATATGCCAATAAACTGGCCGATTTACCCCTTATCATGGGTCGACCGATAAGTTCCCGATAAGCGATATCCCCAATATTGCTTACTGGTGTAGGAATAACTGGAACTGATTTCTGTGATGAACTACTTTCCAATAAGGGAGCAGGTACAGTTACCTCATCAAGTTCTATTTTTCTCCCACTCACTTCTTTCGAGAGAAACTCCTTCTCTAGAAAGGATCCATTCTTAGCAACAAATATCTTGCCTTCAGATCTGTGATAGAAGTTGTACCCAACAGTCTCCTTTGGGTATCCTATGAAGACACATTTCTCCCATTGGGTTCGAGCTTATCAGGTTGAAGCTTTTTCACATAATCATCGCATCCCCAAACTTTAAGAAACAACAACTTGGGTTTCTTGCCAAACCACAGTTCATAAGGTGTCGTCTCAATGGATTTCGATGGTGCCCTATTTAACGCGAATGCAGCCGTCTCTAAAGCATAACCCAAAACGATAGCAGTAAATCAGTAAGAGACATCATAGATCGCACCATATCTAATAAAGTGCGGTCACGATGTTCAGACACACCATTACGATGTGGTGTTCCAGGTGGCGTGAGTTGCAAAACTATTCCGCATTGTTTCAAATGAAGACCAAACTCATAACTCAAATATTCACCTCCACGATCAAATCGTAGAAACTTAATTTTCTTGTTACGATGATTTTCCACTTCACTCTGAAATTCTTTGAACTTTTCAAATGTTTCAGACTTATGTTTCATTAAGTAGATATACCCATATCTGCTCAAATCATCTGTGAAGGTTAGAAAATAACGGTACCCGCCACTAGCATCAACACTCATTGGACCTCATACATCAGTATGTATAATTTCCAATAAGTCTGTTGCTCGTTCCATTGTTTCGGAGAACGGAGTCTTAGTCATCTTGCCCATGAGGCATGGTTCACAAGCATCAAGTGATTCCAAAAGTCCATCAGCATGGAGTTTCTTCATGCGCTTTACACTAATATGACCTAAACGGTAGTGCCACAAATAAGTTGCATTATTATTATTAAACTTATATCTTTTGGCTTCAGTATAATGAATATGTGTATTAGTACTATCGAGATTTAGTAAAAATAGACCACTCATCAAGGGTGCATGACCATAAAAGATATTACTCATATAAATAGAACAACCATTATTATCTAATTTAAATGAATGATTGTCTCACATCAAACAAGATCCAGATATAATGTTCATGCTTAACGCTGGCACCAAATAACAATTATTCAGGTCTAATACTAATCCCGAAGGTAGATGTAGAGGTAGCATGCCAACAGCGATCACATCGACTTTGGTACCATTTCCCACACGCATCGTCACCTCGTCCTTAGCCAATCTTCGCTTAATCCGTAGCCCCTGTTTTGAGTTGCAAATATTAGCAACAGAACCAGTATCAAATACCCAGGCGCTACTGCGGGCATTAGTAAGGTACACATCAATAACATGTATATCAAATATACCTTTCACTTTGCCATCCTTCTTATCCACCAAATACTCGGGGAAGTTCCGCTTCCAGTGACCAGTCCCTTTCCAGTAGAAGCACTCAGTCTCAGGCTTAGGTCCAGACTTGGGCTTCTTCACTTGAGCAGCAACTTGCTTGCCGTTCTTCTTGAAGTTCCCCTTCTCCCCTTTACCCTTTTTCTTAAAACTGGTGGTCTTGTTGACCATTAACACTTGATGCTCCTTCTTGATTTCTACCTCCGCAGCCTTTAGCATTGCGAAGAGCTCGGGAATTGTCTTACCCATCCCTTGCATATTATAGTTCATCACAAAGCTCTTGTAGCTTGGTGGCAGTGATTGAAGAACTTTGTCAATAACACTATCATCAGGAAGATTAACTCCCGGTTGAGTTAAGTGGTTGTGGTACCCGGACATTCTGAGTATATGTTCATTGACAGAACTGTTCTCCTCCATCTTGCAGCTGTAGAACTTATTGGAGACTTCATATCTCTCAATCCGGGCATTTGCTTGAAATATTAACTTCAACTCCTGGAACATCTCATATGCTCCATGATGTTCAAAATGTCGTTTATGTCCCGGTTCTAAGCCGTAAAGCATGGCACACTGAACTATCGAGTAGTCATCAGCTTTGCTCTGCCAGACGTTCATAACATCTGGTGTTGCTCCTGCAACGGGTTTGTCACCTAGCGGTGCTTCCAAGATGTAAATCTTATGTGCAGCAATGAGGATAATCCTCAAGTTATGGACCCAGTCCGTGTAATTTGTACCATCATCTTTCAACTTAGCTTTCTCTAGGAACGCATTAAAATTCAACGAAACAACAACACGGGCCATCTATCTACAACAACATAGACATGCAAAATACTATCAGGTACTAAGTTCATGATAAATTAAAGTTGGTCTGAGCCACTTCATCCAACAATACCGCTGAATCAAGAATCAACTAGTGACGGCAAGCAATATGTATATACCCACGCCCACAACTCCTTTGTGTTCTACTCGTGCATATAACATCTACGCATAGACCTGGCTCGGATGCCACTGTTGGGGAACACAGTAATTTCAAAAAAAATCCTACGTACATGCAATATCCATCTAAGTGATGCATAGCAACGAGAGGGGAGTGTTGTCTACGTACCCTTGTAGACCGTAAGTGAAAGCGTTATGACAACGCGGTTGATGTAGTCATACGTCTTCACGATCCGACCGATCCTAGCATGAAAGTGTGTTATATCGACTAGAGGGGGGTGAATAGGCGATTTTTATGAATTCTTCACTAAGGAATTTGCAGGTGAGGAAATTCCTTAGCGAAGAACTACTAGCAACGGAATAAGTACTCAAAAGTAAACCTAACAGAGCACAAGCATAGTCATCATGATGAAATGAAGACAAGCACAGAGTACAGAAAGCGTAAACACAGGATAACACAGGATGAAGACAAACAGACTGAAGAAATTGAACTGAGGAATTTGAGAAAGTCTTCAGTCAAAGTCTTCAAACACAGATATGAACAAGCGCTCAACACAGTTATGAGGAAATGAAAGAGTTGAGGAAATAGAACCAGTGAGCTTGGTGAAGACAATGATTTGGTAGACCAGTTCCAACTGCTGTCTCAGTTGTTCATCTGGTTGGAGCGCCTAGGTATTTAAACCTGAGGACACACAGTCCCGGACACACAGTCCTCACCGTATTCTCCTTGAGCTAAGGCCACAGAGACCTCACCCAATCACTCGTGGTAAGTCTTCAGGTGACTTCCGAACCTTCACAAACTTGGTCACTCGACGATCCGCAATTCCTCTTGGATGCTCTAGACCTTGACGCCTAACCGTCTGGAAGAAGCACAGTCTTCAAAGGAAACAAGCGTCGAATCCATGCAGGATCAATCTCTTCAGTGATGCTCAATCACTTGGGGTTTGTAGGTGTTTGGGTTTGGGTTTTCCTCACTTGATGATTTTTGCTCAAAGTCCTCGGAGGATGGGTGATCTCAAATGACAAGTGTCAGTTTCTCTCGGAGCAGCCAACCAGCTAGTGGTTGTAGGGGGCACCTATTTATAGCCTAGGGAGCAGCCCGACATGATAAGACATAAATGCCCTTCAATGATATGACCATTGGGTGGGTACATATTTTGGGACAGCTGGCGCATAGCACAGCAACGATCGGAAATTTGAGTATCAAATTCCTCAGGGCTATCATGTTCCTCACTGTGCAGGTAATCCACACTGGAGAATTCCTAACTCCTCAGTCAGAACAGATTCCTCATAGACTAGAAGAACTTCGTCTCTGTCACTGAAGAATATAACTGAACTGTATGAGATTTCCAATGGCTTCGCTCGAAGGGATTGGTAGGTGTAGGATTTTGAGTTGAGCATCACATGGAAATTTTTCCTTAGTATTTCCTCGACCCCCTTTAACAGTACGGTGTTTCCTATGACTCAAGAAAGAGAAAATGAAACTACGAAAACAAAAGTCTTCACGCTTCATGTTCCTCGGATGAATACCAAGTCTTCAGGATTGCACCAATTTCTTCACTTTCAAAGTCTTCAGAAATCCAAAGTCTTTAGTTGAAGAACTTCATTTTTAGGGGTCAACTTTCTCTGTAAATATCAGACTCCTCATAGACTTATAGACCTGTGTACACTCAAAAACACATAGTCCCTTAACCTATAAGTCTTCAATACACGAAAATCACTAAGGGGCACTAGATGCACTTACAATCTCCCCCTTTTGGTGATTGATGACAATATAGGTTAAGTTTTCAACGGGGATAAACATACGAACTGTAAATACTGATATTGAGGAATTTGATTGCAAGATATAGAAGAACTCCCCCTGAAGATGTGCATAGTGAGGAATTTGCATTTGAAGCAATGCACACTTGAAGAGTTGAATCATGGAGATCTCCCCCTGTATCTTGTAATTCATACACGCATTTGACATATCATAATGAAGAATTTGGAATGCATGATGAAATATGGTGACTGATGTAATTCAACATGCGTGCATTAACATATATGAGAAATAAGCATGCAGAAAAACACATCCAAAGTATCAGAGCACCATCAGGTTTAAGTTTACAACTCGATCTAATAAAGTTTCAGAAGAACGAGAGTTGTAACTTAGCAAAAAATGCCCATATAGACAGACGCGCTTGAAGACTAACTCAAAATTCTCCCCCTTTGTCATCGAATGACCAAAAGGATCAAAAATGAGGACTAACGCCCCTGAAGAATATCAAGTTGATGAAAGAGCGCCAGCGTTGTTGGGGTCGTTTGTCGTGGAAGGGCCTGCTGCAGTGTCGTCCAAGTCTTCATGCTGTTCGGTGTCGCGCGATGAAGAATAGGAGCTGGACACCAAAGGAGGAACCTTGACCTTCTTGTATTTCTTCGGTGGAGGTGCAGACCAGTCAAAATCTTCCTTGAGACCCATTTTATTGAGATCTTCTTCACCATACAGATGTGACAGAATGGCCCAGGTGCGACCGAAAACTTCATGGACGTAGTAATGGTTTTTCTTCGCTGCATTGTGTGTAGCAGTCATGTTGTGAAGAAATGAACCAAAGTGACGCTTAACCCATTTATGGTTTTGATCCACTTTCTGGTGAAGACTAAGAAGAAGCTCACGGTCAGTCATCACACGAGGAGTAGTGGCTTGGGGAGTAGACTTGGGTGCATTGGCAGCAGAGTCATGTGTGGCAGAGTCATCATTGGTGGAATAAGATGCAGCTTTGCGAAACTGACCATCCAATGGATGAGTGCCTTCACTAATGACAGCAGGAGCCTTGCCTTTTTCATCAGTCGAAGCAAAAGCCTGCTTGAGGACTTCAATCGGGGCAGATAGCTAAGGTGATTCCAAAAAATCAACCTTGTAGTTGAGTGAAGACCTTGTTCTGAGGAATCTCATAATCCAAGGTGCATAAGGTTTCAGCTCAAACGGAGAAAGTGCGGCATTTGCCAGAGTCCTCATGAAGAAATCGTGATAGTTGATAAGAATGCTATGTATGATGTTGAATAGCAGATTCTTCATGATGCCAACTATTTCCTCATCAGATGAGTCGTGGCCTTTGATGGGACTCATTGTCCTTGTCAGAATGCGATAGATAGTCCGAGGCGCATATAGTAATTCCTTCACGAGGAATTTGGTTCGTGGGGCCTGACCTGGCTTCAAAGGCTTCATCAGAACTTGCATGTAGTGATTTGTAAGCTCAGGTTCACTTTAGATGCAACAGCAGCTTCAAGGGGAGGACTGAGTGGTAAAGCTCAAAGCAATTCAGTAGCTGGTGCCGTGTAGTGAGTGTTTTCAGACATCCAGTCCAGCACCCATGAATTCACATCTTTAGAATCTCCTGTGATGTGCAGCGTCGCATAAAATTGAAGAATGAGTTCTTCATTCCAATCACAGATGTCAGTGCAGAAATTTAACAGTCCAACATCGTGAAGAACACTGAGGACTGGCACGAAGCACGGCAGAGATTACATATCCACATGAGGAATGTGCTCATGATAGAAGATTTTGTCTTTGTTGAACAGTACTGAAGAATAGAAATTAGCCTGGCTGGCAGTCTAGAAACGCCTTTTCCTAATGCGAGCAGAGTCATAGGGGTTGTAGTCTATGAAGAATACGTGCTCGTCGAAGAAATCATCAGCCTTGAATCTTTGCTTCCTGGAGAATGGATCCTTTGGCTTGGGTAGAGGAGTGTCAGTGAGTTGCATCACAACCTCAGGAATCGCAATGTCAGGTTCTTCAGGCTGAGGAATTTATGGTTCCTCTTCAGTGGCAGTTTGCGTCTTCAGATGTTCAGCAGCAGCAGTTTCTTCAGCACTAGTGGCTGGAATTTCTTCATGTACAGACGAAGTGGGGTGAGTTTCTTTAGAGCCCATTTGAACAGTTGGTGCAGGGGACTGAGGTATTTGCTGTAAAGGTGTGAACAGTGGAGAGTTTGGATGCTGACTTTCCCAAAATTCATCACTTAGCACAGGTGTGGTACAGCCAATGTCCACATCTTCATCTTCCATTTCTTCAACGCCAGCCTCTTTAGCTGTGAACTGAGGCATAGGCAAGGAAACAACTGGTGTTGAAGGGATTTGATCCGCTTCAATTTCTTCATCCATCTGCTCTGATGAAGCAGCAGAAGGATTTTCTTCATCAGATCCGCTGGGGATCACATATTCTTCATCAAAAGGAACAAGGTCCTTTGATGGCATAGTTGAGATCGGAACAACATCAATGGGATTTGTGAACGAACTTGTCATATACTTCATTTTCTTCGGAGCTGAAGAATCTGAAGTAGCTGATGCTTTCCTTTTCTTCACAGCTGCCCGCTCTGCAGTCTTGGTCTTCTTCACATCTGATGCAGATGGAAGGATCGGAGTTGGTGTAGGCGCAGGAGGAGCAGAGGAATCTGGTTGATTTTCTTCAGGCACAACTGATGCAATTGCCCTGACTTCTTCATTTTCTTCAGGCGCACCACTAGTGGATGCCCTGGCAATTTCTTCAGTGGCTGGAATGCAGTCATCAGCCCTGGAACTCACATTTTCTTCAGCAGCCTGAAAGTCATCAGCGGAGCTGGCATGTTCTTCAGTTGGCTGAGCAGATGCTTCAGCCTGAGGAATTTCCTGTTGCGATGGAGCTGCAACATTTGAGATGAACTTCTCGGCCAGTTTAACAAACCTGACCTTGGCTCCTTGCCAATCAGCATAGTAGGCTTTGAAGTCATCGCTGAGGGTTTTGATTTTAGACTAGATTTTTACAAGTTCGTCAGTTGTCATAGTGACAACGTTGTTCTTCAAAAATTTCTCCTTCTTATATTGCGCTTTCTTGATCTGCCTGGCCTTCTCATATTTCCATTTTTCTTTTTGGATGAAATGGGTCAGCATGTGACTTTGGCCAGGAGTCAACTTGAAATCAGGCATAGGAGTGTTTGGGTCCTTGTGCCAGAGATCAATATAGTCGAGGATCAACCTTGGATCCAAAAGCAGTGGCACATTTGTGCCTTTGGCTCTAGCGGCCTTGACTTGCCTATCTCTGATGATCTCAGCAAGTTCTTCATCATCAGCTTCGTCTTCTTCAGATGTCACTTGGAAGGTAACCTACTTCTTCTGAGGACTAGGGCGAGGACCTTGTCCAGCAGTGGCCTTTGTCTTCAGCAGAGAGGGTCCCATTGAAGAATTGGGTGCAGCTGAGGAACTAGCTAAAGCTCCTGAGGCAATAGAGATGCCTGTAGTCCTTTGGCACGTGGCAAGATGAGAGGACTTTGTCGGAGTAGCCGAGGACTTTGGAGGAGCTGAGGATTTTGGAGGAGCAGGAGTAGTATGAGGAATTGGCCTTGAGGGCTTTGAAGATTTTGGCCGTGAGGACATTGCTGAGGAACTTGGCTTTGAGGGCACTGAAGGTGAAGCACTTGGCTTACGTGCAGGCTTCTTTGCCATAGATTTCTTCGGCTTGACAGAGGCCTCAGTGGCAGCAGTAGCAGCAGAGTCTTCATTGAATTTCCTCACTGCTTCTTTTGCTTGTTTGGCTAACTTGGCCTGGCGCTTGGCCCATTCTTCAGGAAAGTCCTCACCATGCTTGACGCTAGTGGGATCCGCTTCTTGGCCAGGTGCCAATGGAGGTCTTGAGCATGGAGGGGTAACAGCGAATTTCTTCAAGTATTTGGGAGTAACATATCTATACTCCCTCCATTCTCTAGCCCATCTCCTCTCTATCTTTTGAATGTGCACCTTGCGCTGATTTTTATCTTCCTCAGGAGGTGTGCAGTACCCAGCATAGATGTCATCAGGGATTTCAAACACTGTGTTGACCTCTCGCTTCTTTCCTCCTTTCTGTGGCTTCTTACCATCAGTCATTTTCTTCAGTTGAGGAATTTGAACAATCGAATTTTCTAAAGAAGTATGCAATTTTTCTTCGAGGAACGCTGCAAATGAGTTAAGTTGATGAGAACCTAGTGATTCAGCAGCGGACATGAGTACCTGTGAACAGAGTATAGTTGCGAGGAATTTGGAGAGGTCATATGTGTTCTCAGAAGGTTTTGTAAAAAGAACAAGTTTGAGGAATTTGACCAGATAAGTCTTGAAGAATTTCACTAAGCGTTCTTTGTCTTAGGTTCCAGAGATGTATAGGTTGAAAATCCACACATTTGAGGAATCTTGAAGAAAAACATAGCTTAGAGAAACGAATAAAGAACAGATGACATGTGAGGTGTTTTAGTGTGTGAAGATTTGAAGAAAAACACCTTTGAAGATTTTGTAGATAATCATTTGAATCACAAAGGGCAGTAAAAGTATATTTTAATTACCCTGAACGAAGAACACGACGAACTGTGAGGTGGAGAAGTGAAGTTCGTCTGTGCAGATCTTCCACGCCCAAACTCGGCGGAGGAAGACGGCTACGGCAGCGCCGGAGTGAAGATTTCCGCGGCCGGCGCGAGTACGGCGGCGACGAGGTCGAGGCAGTGAAGCTCTTCCTCACCAGCGACGATGAAGTAGCGGTGGCACTAGGGTTTGAGAAGCTCGAGCTGGATAAGGAGGTCGAGCGGAGTAAAGGAAGTGAGGAAGGGGAGAGGGGGTATTTATAGCCACGGTGAAAAACTGTTCGCCCGAAGAATTTGGACGAACGTGCCCCTGACCCTTCTCATTCGCATGACATGTGTCACCCACGTACTGAGAAGTGGAGATCGTGTTAGATCGTGGGTGAATAGATAAGTATATCGTGGGATGCGGAACGGTTTGAGCGGCAAAGCCGAAAATTTAGATAAGATAGGTTTTAAAGTTCCGTTCGCAATTTCTTCAGCTGATAAGGACACAGTGAAGATTTTGAACGAGTTTCAAATAGAACGCACATGAAGAATTTGTGAACAGATTGAGTTGAGTATAGCATAGAGGGGGAAGGGTCCGATCACATTCACTTAGCAAAAAAACAACTTGAAGAAATAACCATAAGTGAATGCTATAGAGGACATAAACTCATATATATATATATAGCCAATGAAGAAAAACGACGGAAACATTGAAGACAATGCAAAGTTGAAGAATTTGAACAACTGAGGAATTTCAACTTTTGGTGGTGGCGTGACCCACCGTATAAGAATGATGATTTCAGACACCGCGTACAATTGTCGTAGGGTTCTGAGAATCAAATTCTTCATTAATTTCTTCACACTTAGAGTGTTATTCTTCACTGATTGAAGAAAAACGTTTCTTCATGTGTTGCACATCTAAGTCATCAATTTTGCATAAGTGTTAGGATGAGTGTCCTTTTCAAAGAACATTCAAAGATTCTAAGATATTTAGCTCACACCGCAACTTTCTAAATCTCTTCTCATCCAAGGGATTTGTGAAGATATCGGCTAGTTGTTCTTCAGTCTTCACATGCTCAATAGAAATGTCGCTCTTCAACACATGATCGCGAAGAAAATGATGACGAATCTGAATGTGCTTTGTCTTCGAGTGCTGAACTGGGTTGTGAGAAATCTTGATGGCACTCTCATTGTCACAGAAGAGAGGCACATTCTTCATGTTGACGTCGTAGTCCTTGAGAGTTTGCTTCATCCATAGCAATTGAGCACAACAAGAACTAGCGGCAATGTACTCAGCTTCAGCAGTAGATAGTGATACGCAGTTCTGTTTCTTCGAGGACCAATAGACCAAAGATCGTCTGAGGAAATGACATGTACCAGATGTTGACTTGCGGTCCACACGATCACCAGCATAGTCAGAGTCAGAATATCCAATGAGATCAAAAGCCGAGCCCTTGGGGTACCATAATCCAAGTGTTGGTGTGTGAGCTAGATATCGAAGAATATGCTTCACAGCCTTATGGTGTGATTCCTTCGGTGTAGCTTGAAATCGGGCACACATGCAAACACTAGGCATAATATCTGGCCTAGATGCACATAAGTACAATAAACAACCAATCATGGAGCGGTATACCTTATGATCGAAGTCAATACCATTTTCATCAGTGCACAGATGGCCATTTGTGGGCATAGGAATTTTGACGCCTTTGCAATCTTGCATGCCGAATTTCCTCAGTACATCCTTGAGGTATTTCTCCTGAGATATGAATATGCCATTGTGTTGTTGACGAATTTGAAGACCTAAGAAGAATTTCAACTCTCCCATCATAGACATTTGATACTCTTCACTCATCATATAGGAAAATTCATCACTATAACGTTAGTCAGTACAGCTAAAGATAATATCATCAACATACATTTGGCACACAAACAATTCACCATCATAAGATTTAGTGAAAAGAGTAAGGTCGAGTGAACCGGGTTTGAAGCCTTTCTTCATAAGGAATTCCTTCAAAGTATCATACCACGCCCGTGGGGCCTACTTGAGGCCATAGAGGGCCTTATTGAGTCTGAAGACTTTGTCAGGATTCTTTGGATCTTCAAAACCCGGGGGTTGAGCAACATATACTTCTTCCTCAAGCTTACCATAGAGGAATGCACTTTTCACATCCATTTGATATAGAGTGATATCATGATGGTTAGCATAAGCAAGTAATATGCGAATAGCCTCAAGTCTAGCAACAGGTGCAAAAGTTTCATCAAAATCAATTCCTTCAACCTGTGTGTAGCCTTGAGCTACAAGTCGTGCCTTATTCCTTACCACAAGGCCATTTTCGTCTTGCTTGTTGCGATAGATCCACTTTGTGCCAATGATATTGTGCTTGCAAGGATTTGGACATTTGACCAGTTCCTAGACATTGTTGAGCTCGAATTGATGTAATTCTTCTTGCATGGCCTGAATCCACTCAGGCTCCAGAAATGCTTCATCTACCTTAATGGGCTCTGTGATAGAGACAAAAGCATAGTGCCCACAAAAGTTAGATAAATGTGAAGCTTTTGAACATGTGAGAGGACCATGCGCTTTTAATGTCATTGATGATCTTTTCAACTTGCACTTCTTTTGCAATGCGAGGATGAGCTGGTTGTCGTTGAGGAATTTGATCAGCATTTTCTTCAGCACCATTTTCTTCAGGTGGATTAGCTCGACGTTCTTCATGTTCTGGAATGAATTCTTTAGCAGATTCTTCAGTAGGAATGACATCCTCAGTAGCCTTGAACTTGATAGTTTCCTCAGGTGCTGGTTCATCTATCACAGAAGGTAGGTGCTCTCTCTGCGAGCCATTAGTTTCATCGAACCGCACATCTACAATTTCAACAACCTTGTGAAGAATGTTGTTGAAGACTCTGTAGGTGTGCGAGTCCTTTCCGTAACTAAGCATAAAACCTTCATGTGCTTTCGGTGCAAATTTTGAGTTGTGATGAGGATCTCTAATCCAACATTTAGCACCGAAGACTTTGAAATAACTTACATTGGGTTTCGTATCAGTGAGGAGTTCATAGGCAGTCTTCTTGAAGAATTTGTGAAGATATACTCTGTTGATGATGTGGCACACAGTATCAATTGCATCAATCCAGAAACGACAAGGTGTTGATGTCTACTACACAACCTTCTTCTTGTAGACGTTGTTGGGCCTCCAAGTGCAGAGGTTTGTAGGACAGTAGAAAATTTCCCTCAAGTGGATGACCTAAGGTTTATCAATCCGTAGGAGGCATAGGATGAAGATGGTCTCTCTCAAGCAACCCTGCAACCAAATAACAAAGAGTTTCTTGTGTCCCCAACACACCCAATACAATGGTAAATTGTATAGGTGCACTAGTTCGGCGAAGAGATGGTGATACAAGTGGTATATGGATAGTAGATAAAGCTATTTGTAATCTGAAATAATAAAAAACAGCAAGGTAGTAAGTGATAAAAGTGAGCGTAAACGGTATTGCAATGATAAGAAACAAGGCCTAGGGTTCATACTTTCGCTAGTGTAAGTTCCCTCAACAATACTAACATAATTGGATCACTTAACTATCCCTCAACATGCAACAAAGAGTCACTCCAAAGTCACTAATAGCGGAGAATGAACGAAGAGATTATGGTAGGGTACGAAACCACATCAAAGTTATTCTTTCCAATCAATCCGTTGGGATATTCATATAAGTGTCACAAATAGCCCTAGAGTTCATACTAGAATAACACCTTAAGACACAAATCAACCAAAACCCTAATGTCACCTAGATACTCCAATGTCACCTCAAGTATCTGTGGGTATGATTATATGATATGCATCACACAATCTCAGATTCATCTATTCAACCAACACATAGGACCTCAAAGAGTTCCCCAAAGTTTCTACCGGAGAATCACGACGAAAACGTGTGCCAACCCCTATGCATAGTGAGGAGTCCTGGATTAGGGGGTCTCCGGACAGCCGGACTATATCCTTTGGCCGGACTGTTGGACTATGAAGATACGAGATTGAGGACTTCGTCCCGTGTCCGAATGGGACTCTACTTGGCGTGGAAGGCAAGCTAGGCAATACGGATATGCATATCTCCTCCTTTGTAACCGACCTTGTGTAACTCTAGCCTCCTCCGATGTCTATATAAACCGGAGGATTTTAGTCCGCAGGACAACAGACAATCATACCATAGGCTAGCTTCTAGGGTTTAGCCTCTCCGATCTTGTGGTAGATCAACTCTTGTACTACTCATATTGTCAAGAATAATCAAGCGCGACGTAGGGTTTTACCTCCATCAAGAGGGCCCAAACCTGGGTAAAACATCGTGTCCCCTGCCTCCTGTTACCATCCGCCTTACACGCACAGTTCGGGACCCCCTACCCGAGATCCGCCGGTTTTGACACCGACATTGGTTCTTTCATTGAGAGTTCCTCTGTGTCGTCGTCATTAGGCTTGATGGCTCCTTCAATCATCGATAGCGATGTAGTCCAGGGTGAGACTTTTCTCCCCGGATAGACCTTTGTATTCGGCGGCTTCGCACTTCGGGCCAACTCGCTTGGCCATCAGGAGCAGATCAAGAGTTACGCCCTTGGCTACCAGGTTAGGTTTGGAAGCTTAAACTACACGGCCGATATCTGCGGAGACTTGATCTTTGACGGATTCGAGCCCCTGCCTAGTGCTCCACACGGTCACGATGAGCATGATTTAGCTCTACCATCGGACAGTGTTCAGGAGATCGCACCGGCAACCACTCCGACCATCAATTCGGAGCCAGTTGCGCCATCCATGGACGGGTGGATAGACCCCGCCACGGAGGTCGTATCCTCAGCGGCGATCGAGCCGAGTATCGACCTTACCCTTCACGAGAGCCGTGATGCCAAACTGTCGGATCCTTCCCCGGCCACAGACTCTGAACCGCCTGCGCATGTGCCTATCGAATCCGACTGGGCGCCGATTATGGAGTTTACCTCCGTGGATATATTTCAGCACTCGCCCTTCGGCGACATACTGAACTCATTAAGGTCACTCTCCCTGTCAGGAGAGTCCTGGCCGAACTATGTTCGGCAGGATTGGGATGCGGATGACGAAGAAATTCGCTACCCACCAACCAACCACTTAGTAGCCACTGTCGACGATTTGACCGACATGCTCGACTTCGACTCCGAAGACATCGACGGTATGGATGACAATGCTGGAGACGAACAAGAACCACTGCCCACAGGGCACAGGATGCCCACTTCATCATATGATGTATACATGGTGGACACACCCAAAGAAAACGACGACGAGGAACGGAAGGACGCAGCGAAGGGTTGTTCCCTCGAGAAGCAGTCAAAGCGGCGGCGTAAGCACCGCCCCAAATCCCGCCTCGGCAGAAACAACGATCATATAGATCCAGCGATAGAGCAGGGTGAACCATCGCCCGACCACGGCAACACGGAGAATCAAACCGAACAACCCGACTTTGTCGAAGATAACAGTCTGGACGACATCACACCGGACAGGCACCCGGAGCAACAGAATGCCCATCAAAGGCTTTGTTGCCACTGCAAGGAGTCTAAAAAAGCAGAAGCAAAGGTTCAGGGCTGCACAACACACACTCAGAATCAGATGGAGTGAAGTACTCAACACGGCAGCGAAGTACGGCGGTAATCGCCACACCAAGAGCTACCCGAAGTGAAAGTTGCTACCTGAATTCGATGAGGAGTCCTTAGATCCCCCGCAACCAAAAAACAAAACGGCCATCCGGTCGGATAGACGACCTCATGGCCAACATAGAGCGGTAAACGACGCCGCACATAAGCCAGTACGCGATCCGCGTGAGGGCTCGCATCAAAAGGATGGCGCAACCAGATCCATCTACGGGCCACGCAAGCGCGCTTCAGCATGCAATGCAACACAACAAACATCCCAACACCACGGTACACCCAAATACAGGGGTGCCGCACACCCCCTATGTTTCACCGATGAGGTGCTGGACCACGAATTTCCAGAGGGATTCAAACCCGTAAACATAGAGGCGTATGACGGAACAACAGACCCTGGGGTCTGGATTGAGGACTACATCCTCCATATCCATATGGCTCGAGGAGACGATCTCCACGCCATTAAGTACTTACCCCTCAGGCTCAAAGGGCCAGCTCGGCACTGTCTTAAAAGCCTCCCCGAAAACTCCATGGGAAGCTGGGAAGAGCTCGAAGACGCTTTTCGGGCAAATTTTCAAGGGACCTATGTCCGACCACCGGATGCAGACGATTTGAGTCATATAACTCAACAGCCTGGAGAGTCAGCCCGAAAGCTTTGGAACAGGTTCCTCACTAAAAAGAACCAAATAGTCGACTGCCTGGACGCCGAAGCCTTAGCAACTTTTAAGCACAGCGTTCGAGACGAATGGCTTGCCAGACACCTCGGCCAAGAAAAGCCAAGAACAATGGCAGCATTAACAAGCCTCATGACCCGCTTTTGCGCGGGCGAGGATAGCTGGTTATCCCGATGCAGCACCAGCGACCCAAGTACATCCGAAGTCAGGGACGAAAACAGGAAACCATGACGCAGCAAAAACAAGCGCCGGAATAAAGAAGACATCCCAAAGAGCACGGCGGTAAATGCCGGATTTAGAAGCTCTTGGCCAGGTCAACAAAAGCTGCCCTCGAAAGGCAACAGAGACGAACTGTCCAGCCTAAACAAGATTCTGGATAAAATATGTCAGATCCACAGGACCCCCGATAAGCCCGCAAATCATACCGATAGAGAATGTTGGGTTTTCAAGCAGTCTGGCAAGCTCAACGCCGGACATAAGGGGCAGGATACACCAAGCGAAGATGAGGGCGAGCCTCGCAAGCAAAGCACTGGGGAATAGAAGAAATTCCCACCAGAAGTCAAAACAGTAAACATGTTACACGTAACAAAGGGGAGAAACAAAGCGGCACTCCTAGAGACACATGCCCCAGGGCCTATCACCGCGGAGTTCTGCCACTGGTCGTCCCAACCGATCACCTTTGACCATCGGGATTACTCGGCAAGTATCCGGCGTGCAAGATGGGCTGCCTTGGTATTAGACCCAATAATTGACGGATACCACTTCACACGAGTCCTAATGGACGGCGGCAGCAACTTAAACCTGATATATTAGGACACAGTCCGCAAAATGGGGATAGACCCAACAAAAATTAGCCGAAGCAATACTACCTTTAAAGGAGTAACGCCAGGCCCAAAGGCCCATTGCACGGGCTACCTGCTACTAGAGGTTATATTCGGCTTTCCCGATAACTTCCGCAGCGAAAACTTAACCTTCCACATCGCTCGCTTTAATGCAATACCGCATTACACTTCTCTCATGCTTAAGATGCCCGGTCCACGCGGCATCATTACAGTAAATGGAAATATTGAGCGCTCCTTGCACGCGGAAGACCGTGCGGCTGCCTTGGCAAACACACACTAAATGGCCTCACCAACTAAAGCATCTGACAGGTCGTTAAGACCACGGACGCGGTTAGACGAGTCCGGCGCACCTATATGTAATTGATACAGGTTTGATGGCTATACCCCTATTGCAATACAAGGGGCTCAACGCGTGCAAACAAGCGGCAATCAGGCTCAACTTTACTCATCTTGAACTGTACATGGTTTATTTAGTATAACCTACCTTTTTGCACGACAACTTTTCAACTAAGTTGCTCTCTTTTACAGATGACCATCGTGCCACACCCGTCCAGGATACGGCACAATGGAGACATAGGCGCAGACGTGCAGCAGGGACCCGTTCCAAGGATTCTTTATCGATTAAGACCCTGCGTAAACCTTTTTTACTATCTCTTGTTGATACACATCCCCCAGATTCTCAGTACAATTGAGAAGGATGCTGACGTATTGGCATGTGGCCACGTCAGAATATTGCACGTACCTGGACACCAAGGGCTTATTACAAAGGGCACTGCTTAAGCCCGGTTTACACCATAAAGACCGAATACCTTAGGGAGTGTTCGGCGTCGCGAGTTTGGCTTTATATGCATCAGCTTCGAATCATGTCTTTGGTCAAATGTTGGGTTTGCCCGGCTGCTGTGTTTTGCTGCCTTATGTTCCGCTCTATCAGCTAAGGTGGCACCAGGAGAACTACTGCGATTGTGCCCTGGTTCATCCGGACGAGCACCTCAGTAGAGAAAGCCAAAAACTGACTGTCATGATATAGCGTCAGACTAGTCAACCACTCGATGACCTAGCGGAATCTTCGGGATTCCTCCGCCTTAACGAAGGGCCGTTTCCCGACCAGGCATGTACACACCCCGAATTCGGATGAGTGCGGAGCCACCAGGGGCTATATAGTAGCCCCACTGTCAAACTCCTCTGGGTAAGTGAAAGTATTGAAGCATTATAGTCCGATTGCCTAGTTCGCTGCGCTATCACCTCCTTAATGGACCAAGACGTTGGATCAAGTGTGAAGATGCATCTTCTACGAACACCCCCGCATTATATGCGTGGGGGCTGAAGCCGACGACTGCCATCTTTCAGGTTATATACATATATACATAAACGGTCGCACAGGAGGCATCATAGTACTTTCGGGCAAAAGTACAAATAGAGCCTTGATAAACTCAATAAAACATTGTTTTTACAATGGGAATACATGTCAATCAAACATAATATTCTTCAAGCACTGAGCCTCTATCGAACGAGCACCTTCAAGAACTTCTTCAAAGTAGTGCTCGGCAGCCACTCGGCCTATGGCCGAACCCTGTGCCGCAACATTGGCGGCATCCATCTCCGCCCAGTATGTTTTGACACGGGCAAGGGCCATCCGCGAGCCTTCTATGCACGCCGACCTCTTTACAGCACCGATGCGTGGCACAGCGCCAAGGAATTGTTGCACTAAGCTAAAGTAGCTATTCGGCCTTGGCCCTCCTGGCCACGAATGATCCACAACAGACCTCATGGCCAGTCCGGATAATCTATGGAGCTCGGCCCAACTGGTCAATTGCTCATTCAGCAAAAGCGGACGGACTGGAGCGTGAAACTGTGACCAGAACAGCTTCTCCACTTCAGGACCTTTCTGATCCTTGAAGTACTCAGTCGCATCCGCAGCACTTGCAGCCAAATCCATGTACTCATCCGCAGAACTCCATAGCCGGTCCAGAGGAGCATATTTCGGATCTCCAAACTTAGTCTGCAACAAGAAGGGCTTCCCAAAAACGATATCCGCAGCTTGATTCAGCTCCTCCTTCGTCGCTCTAATTTTGTAGCGGGCTTCCTTGGCAGCCACCCGGGCCTTCTCCAGGTCCGTCGCCTTCACCCGGTTTTCTTCTTCAAGAAGCCGGTAACAGTCAGCAACATCTTTTAATTCCACGGCCATCTTGGCAATTTTTTCTTTGCTCCCGCAATGTGCGGCCTGTTCGGCCTTTAACTCTTCAGCCGCCTTTAAAACGGCCGCATTACTACTCCTTGCTTGCTCCTTGGCTTGGGCAAGCTCCGCCCGAAGGGTCTCCACGGTGGCAGCTCCATCTGCAGTCACAACATATTAAAGATATTGGCATCATGCTGCTCTTACTATGTGACATTCACCAGAAAAATCACCTACCCTGTGCCTCATCAAGCCGCTTGTTAACAAGCACGATGCCGGCATCTGCCGCATCCAGTTGTCGCTTTAGTTCGGCAAACCCATCAGTCCGGCTAGCCACCGGAGCTTCAACCACCTGCGCATACAGCCGGTCTGGTTATTACCTGGGACTATGATCCTCTGTTTGCCGCCGTTTTTGACAACAACCAGAGTCTCAAGGGCTACTATCTACACAGGGCACATCTAAAAATGTGCGGTACTGTCAAAAATGTACATCATTTCACGTACCTCAAAACCCGTCAGTATACTCATAAAGGCTTCATGCAACCCGCTTTCGGCGGACGAAATCCTTTCAATCACCCTGTGCATATAGGTGGTCTGGTTCTTACCTGGGACTATGATCCTCTGTTTGCCGCCGTTTTCGACGACAACCAGAGTATCAAGGGCTACTATCTACACAGGGCACATCTAAAAATGTGCGGTACTGTCAAAAATGTACATCATTTCACGTACCTCAAAACCCGTCAGTAGACTCATAAAGGCTTCATGCAACCCGCTTTCGGCGGACGAAATCCTTTCAATCACCGCACCCATCAACGTACGGTGCTCTTCTGAGATAGCCGCTTGCTCTAGTAGATCCCTCAGTACGTCCGACCGCACACCAGACGGTGCCGGACTCTTTTGATTGCTCTCTTCAAGAGCCGGATACTGAGGACTTCGGGTGGCCATAGGATTACCTTCTGGCCTTGCCGGATCAGGAGAAACCCTCCGCGATGACACCTCGGGGTCTCCCGCCTCGTGAGGCGGTGTGGCAGGGGGAGGCGTTTCGCTCTCCATCATCTCTGGAAGAAGATCCCCTGAAGACGAGCTTTGCTGAGAAGGGCTAAGATCTGAACTGCAAGATAAATGCTTCGGTTATTTTCCTCAGAAGTAAAGCAAGATATTTTCATTATTAAGTACTTTTTGATTACTTACAGCTCGGTAGAGGGCTGATCCCCGCACGGACATTGTGCGGCAAGAATACCCTCCGAGGTAGGACCCTCTGGCAGAGATTTCTTCTCCCGTTTGGAAACCTTAGTTTCCGGATTTTCAGAGGTAGCCCTCTTCCTTCCCCGGGGAGAGAGAATGTCACATTCTTCCCCTTGGTTATCCTCCCTGGCGGAGGCGCTCATTCCCTCGATTGGAATAGGTAGCGATGGAGGCCCGCTTTCGCCCTCTTTATTCCCCCCTTCATCTTCCTTGGAGGGCACTAGACAAGGTGCTGGCTCGAGCATCTTTTCCAGCACCGGATTGTCCAAGCCTTCAGGAAGGGGGGCCGAACACCGGATCATCTTTGCCTTTGTTATCCAGTCCTGGTCAAAGAGCGATTCTTCAGAATGATGTCATGATAAATAAAAGGACAGTGTGTTCGGCCCTGGGGTTACTTACTTGGGCGGCAGGGCGGTTGCAGCTCAGGCCCACGTCCTCGGTAGTGTCCGGATACTCTATTTGGGGTCCGAAGAAAGATTTGTACATCTCCTCATGCGTCATGCCGAGGAAATTCTAAATAGTGTGTGGTCCTTCCGGGTTGAATTCCCACACGCGGAGGGGCCGGTGTTTGCAAGGCTGGACTCGACGAACCAACATAACTTGCATTACCATAACCAGACTGAAATCTCCCTCGAAGAGATCTCGGATATGGCTCTGCAGTATTGGCACGTCCTTGGCTGGACCCCAGCTCAGCCCCCTGCTGATCCATGACATCAGTTGTGGTGGAGGGCCCGAGCAAAAGGTGGGGCAGCTACCCACTTGGCACTTCGGGGAGCTGTGATGTAAAACCACTCCCGTTGCCACAATCCGGACACCTTTGGAAAGGAACCCTTTGGCCATGGAGCGTCAGCAATTTTGCTTATTAGAGCACCTCCGCATGCTGCGTACTGCCCCTCGGCCATCATTGGCTTCACATTGAAGGTCTTGAGCCACAGGCCGAAGTGAGGGGTAATGCGGAGGAAGGCCTCACAGACGACAATAAATGACGAGATGTGAAGAAGGGAGTCCGGGGCCAGATCGTGAAAATCCAGCCCGTAATAAAACATAAGACCCCTAACAAAGGGATCCAGAGCGAGGCCTAGTCCTCGGAGGAAGTGGGAGACGAACACAATGCTCTCGTTGGGTTCGGGAGTAGGGACGACCTGCCCTCGGGCGGGTAACCTATGCGAAATTTCGGCGGTCAGATAT
This sequence comes from Triticum aestivum, assembly GCF_018294505.1. Classification (NCBI taxonomy): domain Eukaryota; kingdom Viridiplantae; phylum Streptophyta; class Magnoliopsida; order Poales; family Poaceae; genus Triticum; species Triticum aestivum. Next base: position 404,408,201 of record NC_057794.1, read on the forward strand.
CTGGCCTCCCTCAACTTCTTGATGTCCTCCTCCGTGACGAAGGAAGGCATCCACCAGCCTTGAAGGCTGGATCCGGACATGATTGAAGGTCCGAAGCACCTGACCTGGGCTTTGGGTGTTAGAACTCGAGGCGGGGGAAGGATTCGATTGAGCACGGGAGGGAAAAAAGAAAAAGCCTTGTCCCTTTATAAAGGGGATGAATATCAGGCGTCCTCCTTGTGGCCGTTTGAGACTTACCTAAGATCTAGGAGTCATACCAACATGCATGGTTGGGTTACCCACGTTTGTATTGATGAGAATCCCGTGATAAGGGAACACGATCTCTGCTTTGACAAGACGTGTCAAGAAACTGCCTCGCGTTATGTGCGGGGCTGGTTAAAGAAAAACGGTTCAAATAATTACTGGGCTGTGGCATGATGTCATGCTGCCAAAACGTGTCAGCAGATTAGATTTGTGGAAATATTATTCTCTCTACGGTGGTATGTGGAACTTATTTTGCAGGGTCGGACACTATCCTTGTATTCAAACTCTTCCGTGGTGTATTCGGAAGAGGAACCCGCCTTGCAATGCCGAAGACAACACTACGCGCCGGACTCATCATCATTGAAGCCTGGTTCAGGGGCTACTAAGGGAGTCCTGGATTAGGGGGTCTCGGATAGCCGGACTATATCCTTTGGCCAGACTGTTGGACTATGAAGATACGAGATTGAACACTTCGTCCCGTGTCCGGATGGGACTCTACTTGGCGTGGAAGGCAAGCTAGGCAATACGGATATGCATATCTCCTCCTTTGTAACTGACCTTGTGTAACCCTAGCCTCCTCCGGTGTCTATATAAACCGGAGGATTTTAGTCCGCAGGACAACAGACAATCATACCATAGGCTAGCTTCTAGGGTTTAACCTCTCCGATCTCGTGGTAGATCAACTCTTGTACTACTCATATTGTCAAGAATAATCAAGCAGGACATAGGGTTTTACCTCCATCAAGAGGGCCCGAACCTGGGTAAAACATCGTGTCCCCTGCCTCATGTTACCATCCGCCTTAGACGCACAGTTCGGGACCCCCTACCCAAGATCCGCCGGTTTTGACACCGACACATAGGTTCATGGGCGGAACCCGCAAGTTGATCACCAAAACATACATCAAGTGAATCACGTGGTATCCCATTGTCACCACAGATACGCACGGCAAGACATACATCAAGTGTTCTCAAATCTTTAAAGACTCAATCTGATAAGATAACTTCAAAGGGGAAACTCAATTCATTACAAGAGAGTAGAGGGGGAAGAAACATCAGAGGATCCAAATATAATAGCAAAGCTCGCGATACATCAAGATCGTATCACCTCAAGAACACGAGAGAGAGAGAGAGAGAGAAAACACATAGCTACTGGTACATACCCTCAGCCCTGAGGGAGAACTACTCCCTCCTCGTCATGGAGAGCACCGGGATGATGAAGATGGCCACCGGAGAGAGATTGCCCCCTCCGGCAGGGTGCCAGAACGGGTCTAGATGGGTTTTCGGTGGCTACGGAGGCTTCTGGCGGCGGAACTCCCGATCTATTGTGTTATCCGATGTTTTTAGGGTATATGGAGATATATAGGCGGAAGAAGTACGTCAGGGGGGCACGAGGGTGGAGGGCGCGCCCCCTGCCTTGTGGCCTCCGCGTAGGTCCCCCGACGTGCACTCCAAGTCTTCTGGGCTTCTTTCCTTCCAAAAATGAGTTCTGTGAAGTTTCAGGTCAATTGGACTCCGTTTGATTTTCCTTTTCTTCGAAACCCTAAAACAGGGTAAAAACAGAAACTGGCACTGGGCTCTGGGTTAATAGGTTAGTCCCAAAAAATGATATAAAAGTGTATAATAAAGCCCATAAACATTCAAAATAGTAGATAATATAGCATGGAGCAATCAAAAATTATAGATACATTGGAGACGTATCAGCATCCCCAAGCTTAATTCCTGCTCGTCCTCGGGTAGGTAAATGATAAAAACAGAATTTTTGATGCGGAGTGCTAGTTGGCACAATTTCAATGTAATTCTTCTTAATTGTGGCATGAATATTCAGATCCATAAGATTCAAGACAAAAGTTCATATTGACATAAAAATGATAATACTTCAAGCATACTAACTAAGCAATTATGTCTTCTCAAGATAACATGGCCAAATAAAGTTCATGCCTACAAAATCATATAGTTTAGTCATGTTTCGTTTTCGTCACACAAGAATGGTCTTATCATGCACAACCCCGATGACAAGCCAAGCAATTGTTTCATACTTTAGTAATCTCAAACTTATAAACTTTCACGCAATATATGAGCGCGAGCCATGGACATAGCACTATGGGTGGAATAGAATATAATGAAGGGGGTTATGTGGAGAAGACAAAAAAGGAGAAACTCTCACATCAACGCGGCTAACCAATGGGCTATGGAGATGCCCACCGATTGATGTTAATGCAAGGAGTAGGGATTGTCATGCAACGGATGCACTAGAGCTATAAATGTATGAAAGCTCAACAAAAGAAACTAGTGGGTGTGCATCCAACTTGCTTGCTCACGAAGACCTAGGGCACTTTAGGAGGCCCATTGTTGGAATATACAAGCCAAGTTCTATAATGAAAAATTCCCACTAGTATATGAAAGTGATAACATGAGAGACTCTCTACTATGAAGATCATGGTGCTACTTTGAAGCACAAGTGTGGCAAAGGATAGTAGCATTTTGCCTTCTCTCTTTTTCTCTCATTCATTTTTTGGGGCCTTTTCTCTCTTTTTTATGGCCTTTCTCTTTTTGGGGGGGGGGCTTCTCTTTTTTATGGCCTTTTTTTATTCCTCACTTGGGACGATGCTCTAATAATGATGATCATCACACTTCTATTTATTTACAACTCAATGATTACAACTTGATACTAGAACAAAGTATGACTCTATATGAATGCCTCCGGCGGTGTACCGGTATGTGCAATGATTCATGAGTGACATGTATGAAAGAATTATGAACGGTGGCTTTGCCACAAATACTATGTCAACTACATGATCATGCTAAGCAATATGACAATGATGAATGTGTCATGATGAATGGAATGGTGGAAAGTTGCATGGCAATATATCTTGGAATGGCTATGGAAATGCCATAATAGGTAGGTATGGTGGCTGTTTTGAGGAAGATATAAGGAGGTTTATGTGTGAAAGAGCGTATCATATCACGGGGTTTGGATGCACCGGTGAAGTTTGCGCCAACTCTCGATGTGAGAAAGGGCAATGCACGGTACCGAAGAGGCTAGCAAGGGTGGAAGGGTGAGAATGCATATAATCCATGGACTCAACATTAGTCATACAGAACTCACATAATTATTGCAAAAATCTACAAGTCATCAAAAACCTCGGCACTACGCGCATGCTCCTAGGGGGATAGATTGGAAGGAAAAGACCATCGCTCGTCCCCGACCGCCACTCATAAGGAAGACAATCAAATAACACCTCACATTTCAAATTTGTTGCATAACGTTTACCATACATGCATGCTACGGGACTTGCAAACTTCAACACAAGTATTTCTCAATTTCACAACTACTCAACTAGCACGACTTTGATATTATTACCTCCATATCTCAAAATAATCATCAAGCATCAAACTTTTCTTAGTATTCAACACACTCATAAGAAAAAAATTACTAATCTTAAATACCTAGCATATTAGGATTTTAAGAAAATTACCATGCTATTTAAGACTCTCAAAATAATATAAGTGAATCATGAGAGTTCATCTATTTCTTCAAAATAAAACTACCACCATGCTCTAAAAGGTATAAGTGAAGCACTAGAGCAAATGACAAACTACTCCGAAAGATATAAGTGAAGATCAATGAGTAGTCGAATAATTATGCAACTATGTGAAGACTCTCTAACATTTAATAATTTCAGATCTTGGTATTCTACTCAAACAGCAAGCAAAGCAAAATAAAATGACATCTAAGAATAGCAAACATCATGTGAAGAAGCAAAAACTTAGGATCAACCGATACTAACCGATAGTTGTTGAAGAAAAAAGGTGGGATGCCAACCGGGGCATCCCCAAGCTTAGATGCTTGAGACTTCTTGAAATATTATCTTGGGATGCCTTGGGAATCCCCAATCTTGAGCTTTTGTGTCTCCTTAATTCCTCCCATATCACGGTCTCCCCAAATCTCAAAAGCTTCATCCACACAAAACTCAACAAGGACTCGTGAGATAAGTTAGTATAAACCATTGCAAAAACCTTATCATACTCTACTGTAGAAAATCACTAAAATTATTATTCAACATTTAATACTAAAGGCCTCTGCATATTTAATAGTCTTATCCTCAAATAGAATCATTAAAGAAGCAAACATATGCAAACAATGCAAACATAACAGCAATCTGCCTAAACAGGATAGTCTGTAAAGAATGCAGAAACATCCATACTTCCCTAGCTCCAAAAATTTTGAAATAAAATTCCCACTGTAGTAAATTTATCAGATCTTTGTATGCAAAAGGTTTCAACATTTTATTACATTCTGATTTTTCTAGGGAATTATTGCAACAGCGGTAAACTTTCTGTTTTCAAACAGAAACATGTACACTTGTAACATAGGCATAGTAAAGGCTATCAATGCCACTTTTATTGAAATAAAAGATGCAAAACATTGTTCTAAATAACAGCAAGCAAATCCTAACAAAATAAATTGACGCTCCAAGCAAAACACATATCATGTGGTGAATAAAAATATAGCTCCAAGTAAAGTTACCGATGAACGAAGACGAAAGAGGGGATGCCTTCCGGGGCATCCCCAAGCTTAGGCCCTTGGTTGTACTTGAATATTAACTTTGGGTGCCTTGGGCATCCACAAGCTTAGGCTCTTTCCACTCCTTAGTCCATAGTGCATCGAATCATTACCCAAAACTTGAAAACTTCGCAACACAAAACTTAACAGAAAACTCATAAGCTCCGTTAGTGAAAGAAAAGAAAACACCACTTCGAGGTACTGTAATGAACTCATTATTTATTTATATTGGTGTTAAACCTACTTTATTCCAACTTCTCTATGGTTTATAAACTATTTTACTAGCCATAGATTCATCAAAATAAGCAAACAACACACAAAAAACAGAATCTGTCAAAAACAGAACAGTCTGTAGTAATCTGTAACTAACGCAAACTTCTGGAACCCCAAAAATTCTAAAATAAATTGCTGGACCTGAGGAATTTATCTATTAATCATATGAAAAAATAATTAACTAAATATCACTCTCCAAATAAAAATGTCAGCAGTTCTCGTGAGCGCTAAAGTTTCTGTTTTTTACAGCATGATCATAAAGACTTCACCCAAGTCTTCCCAAAGGTTCTACTTGGCACAAACACTAATTAAACACATAAAACCACATCTAAACAGAGGCTAGATGAATTATTTATTACTAAACAGGAACAAAAATTAAGGAACAAAAATAAAATTGGGTTGCCTCCCAACAAGCGCTATCGTTTAACGCCCCTAGCTAGGCATGATGATTTCAATGATCCTCACATAAAGGATAAGAATTGAAACATAAAGAAAGCATCATGAAGAATATGAATAGCACATTTAAGTATAACATGCTTCATATGCATAGGGATTTTGTGAGCAAACAACTTGTGGGAACAAGAATCAACTTGCATAGGAAGGTAAAACAAGCATAACTTCAAAACTTTAAGCACATAGAGAGGAAACTTGGTATTATTGCAATTCCTACAAGCATATATTCCTCCCTCATAATAATTTTCAGTAGCATCATGAATGAATTCAACAATATAACCAGCACCTAAAGCATTCTTTTCATGATCTACAAGCATAGAAAATTTACTACTCTCCATATAAGCAAAATTCTTCTCATTCGGAATAGTGGGAGTATCATAAGAGACTCGAATACTATAAATTGTTTCCACATTAAAAGAGTAATGTTCAGAAAAGGGGTAACCATAATCATGACAAGTTTTATAAATATAATCCTCACTACTTTTTATAGCATAAGTATCATCACAATAATCGTCATAAGTAGGAGGCATGTTATTATCATTATAAATTTGCATATCAAAACTTGGGATACTAAAAATATCTTCATTAAGCGTAGCATCCCCAAGCTTGGGACAAACATTAATTGCAGCAAATATGTTCTCAAAAACATCATCTTCATCAATCATAGCACCCCCAAGCTTGGGCCTTTTCATATTATAAGCATAATCACTCTCATCATTAATAGTATGGATAGCACCAATAGTATAGAAATTATCATATTCTTCCAAGCAAGTGCCAAAAAGATTTTCAAGATCATAAGAAGTATCATTATCTTCCACAATTATATTTTCATGAGGCACAATATTAATAGGAGCAGCATTATTTGGGAGAGATATCTTTTTACCTCTCTTCCTTTTTCTTTTCTTTTTTTTCACCACATCATGTGTGGGTTCAATACTCTTTTTGGAGCTCCTTATTAATGAGATTGGTTGAATAGGAGGCTCCTCCTCGTTACCTGATTCATCATAAGAAATAATAGAAGGGTATTGGGAAGTCTCTTCCCTTTCATTAGTATTCTCTTCATCTTCCATTTGTTTTCTTTTCTTTATGTAGTTGGCAATATAAGGATTTTCAATGCAATTCACAGCACAATACATATAAATTTCCTCTAGATCAAAGCCAAGAAGTTTATAACGGGCAAATTCTGGAAGATCCTCAGTTATATGTTTCATTTCTTCATAACCCATAAGCAAACTAAGTTCATTATAATGTGCAAGGGAAATCAAGTCATCACAATTTTTGGACACGATTAGATCATGGAACAATTTGCATCGGATAGCTAAATGACCCTGTTCATTGCAAAGTCCACAAGTATGGCCAAGAAAATTTAAATTTTCAGCACAATCATCTAGTATTTCTTGCAACAATTTAGTCTCTAAGTACTTATGCTTCTTGCAATATCTATCTTCCCTTTTTGGTGTGTACTTACAAACCCAATGCACTCCACAAAAATTGACATGTTTATAGGAGACATTTTCATCATAACTAGTGCAATCATCATTAGTATCATGGACATTCAAAGAATTTGTACTAACAACATTGCAATCATGCTCATCATTCAAAGATTTAGTTCCAAACATTTTATATAATTCTTCTTCTAGCACTTGAGCACAATTATCCTTTCCATCATACTCACGAAAGATATTAAAAAGATGAAGCATATGAGGCAAACTTAATTCCATTTTTTTGTAATTTTCTTTTATAAACTAAACTAGTGATAAAACAAGAAACTAAAAGACTCGATTGCAAGATCTAAAGATATACCTTCAAGTGCTAACCTCCTCGGCAATGGCGCCAGAAAAGAGCTTGATGTCTACTACACAACCTTCTTCTTGTAGACGTTGTTGGGCCTCCAAGTACAGAGGTTTGTAGGACAGTAGCAAATTTCCCTCAAGTGGATGACCTAAGGTTTATCAATCCATGGGAGGCGTAGGATGAAGATGGTCTCTCTCAAGCAACCCTGCAACCAAATAACAAAGAGTCTCTTGTGTCCCCAACACACCCAATATAATGGTAAATTGTATAGGTGCACCAGTTCGGTGAAGAGATGGTGATACAAGTGGTATATGGATAGTAGATAAAGGTATTTGTAATCTGAAATAATAAAAACAGAAATGTAGCAAGTGATAAAAGTGAGCGTAAATGGTATTGCAATGATAGGAAACAAGGCCTAGGGTTCATACTTTCGCTAGTGTAAGTTCCCTCAACAATACTAACATAATTGGATCACATAACTATCCCTCAACATGCAACAAAGAGTCACTCCAAAGTCACTAATAGCGGAGAACGAACGAAGAGATTATGGTAGGGTACGAAACCACCTCAAAGTTATTCTTTCCAATCAATCCGTTGGGCTATTCCTATAAGTTTCACAAACAGCCCTAGAGTTCATACTAGAATAACACCTTAAGACACAAATCAACCAAAACCCTAATGTCACCTAGATACTCCAATGTCACCTCAAGTATCTGTGGGTATGATTATACGATATGCATCACACAATCTCAGATTCATCTATTCAACCAACACATAGGACCTCAAAGAGTGCCCCAAAGTTTCTACCGGAGAATCATGACAAAAACATGTGCCAAGCCCTATGCATAGGTTCATGGGCGGAACCCGCAAGTTGATCACCAAAACATACATCAAGTGAATCACGTGGTATCCCATTGTCACCACAGATATGCACGGCAAGACATACATCAAGTGTTCTCAAATCTTTAAAGACTCAATCCGATAAGATAACTTCAAAGGGGAAACTCAATTCATTACAAGAGAGTAGAGGGGGAAGAAACATCATAGGATCCAAATATAATAGCAAAGCTCGCGATACATCAAGACCGTATCACCTCAAGAACATGAGAGAGAGAGAGAGAGAGAGAGAGATCAAACACATAGCTACTAGTACATACCCTCAGCCCCGAGGGAGAACTACTCCCTCCTCGTCATGGAGAGCACCGGGATGATGAAGATGGCCACCGGAGAGAGATTGCCCCCTCCGGCAGGGTGCTAGAACGGGTCTAGATGGGTTTTCGGTGGCTACGGAGGCTTCTGGCGGCGGAACTCCCGATCTATTGTGTTGTTCGATGTTTTTAGGGTATATGGAGATATATAGGCGGAAGAAGTACGTCAGGGGGGGCACGAGGGGCTCACGAGGGTGGAGGGCGCGCCCTAGGGGGGTAGGCGCGCCCCCTGCCTTGTGGCCTCCTTGTAGGTCCCCCAACGTGCACTCCAAGTCTTTTGGGCTTCTTTCCTTCCAAAAATGAGTTCCATGAAGTTTCAGGTCAATTGGACTCCATTTGATTTTATTTTCTTCGAAACCCTAAAACAGGGTAAAAACAGAAACTGGCACTGGGCTATGGGTTAATAGGTTAGTCCCAAAAAATGATATAAAAGTGTATAATAAAGCCCATAAACATTCAAAACAGTAGATAATATAGCATGGAGCAATCAAAAATTATAGATATGTTGGAGACGTATCATGTGTCTTGTATTCATCAAGCATAGTGCGAGCCATCTCAACAAGAGTTTTGTTCTTGCGCTCCATGACGCCATTCTGCTGAGGAGTATAAGGAGCAGATAACTGATGAGTAATACCAAGTTCATCAAGATAGTCATCAAGACCAGAATTCTTGAACTCAGTTCCATTGTCACTTCTGATGTGCTTGATCTTCACACCAAAGTTGGTTGAAGCCCTCGAGGAAAATCGTTTGAAGACTTCCTGCACTTCATGTTTGTAAGTAACAATGTGTACCCATGTGTATCGAGAGTAATCATCAACAATAACAAAGCCATATAGAGATGCATCATTTGTAACAACAGAATAATGATTAGGGCCAAAAAGATCCATATGAAGCAATTCAAATGGTCGAGTGGTAGTCATGATTGTCTTTGCTGGATGCTTGGCCTTGGTCATCTTTCCAGCTTCACAGGCTCCACATAAGTGATCCTTGAGGAATTTGACATTCTCGATGCCAATGACATGCTTCTTCTTCGCAAGCGTGTGCAAATTCCTCATGCCTGCATGACCAAGTCGTCGATGCCAGAGCCAGCCCTCTGAAGCTTTTTCAAGTAGGCACACGGCTGGTTGTGGTCCTGTAGAGAAATCAACAATATACAGGTCTCCTCTCCTAAATCCTTCGAAGACTTTGGAATTGTCAGCTTCCATAACCACAACACAATGGTACTTGCCAAAGATAACAACCATATCAAGATCGCAAAGCATTGAGACAGACATGAGGTTGTATCCTAAGGACTCGACAAGCATGACTTTGTCCATGTGTCGATCCTTTGTGATTGCAACCTTACCTAGACCCAATACCTGACTTTTGCCTTTGTCAGTAAAGATGATATGCTTCAGATGCGATGGTGATAAGGGAGCATCCATCAATAGATTCTTGTCACCAGTCATGTGATTTGTACATCCACTATCGAGGACCCACTCAGTGGCTTTGGATTGATCATCCTGCAGATGAATTAGTGCAACTTACGAACTCATATACTTCTCAGTGAAGAATATGACATCAAATCATCAGATCAATTTCATCAAGCAAGAGAACAGATAAAGCAGTATGAGGACATGAGAAATGAAAGTTCATTTCTTCATGATTAGCCTGCGTCCTTTCAGGCACATTCAGGTCTCTAGCAAATTCTTCAGATGATTACGTACGTTTGGAGACCTGGCCCTGTAGAAGAGATTAGTTCTTTTTCTTCACCACCCACATCTGAAGGGGTGGCAAAGAGTTCATCACTCTATGAGCTCCATATGAGAAAGGTGGCATAGACGCCAACCCATTTCGTTTCACATAAGAGGAGTTAGGATAAGCATATGAATAAGCAGAGAAATTCTTTGAGGACTTATGAACATAATAATTAGAAGAATAATGCTCATATTAATAGCCCTTAGCTCTTCCCTGCGAAACAGAGTTGTTAGCACGATGATATTCATATGAGGACTTTGATTCTTTTGAGGAGTTTGGTCCATCTGAAGAATTTGATCTGGGGTTCCTATTCTTCACAGGTGGTGTCCTGAGGACATTTACCTGAAGACTTTCAAGGCACCTTTTGGGAACCCAGATTTTCTTCATAGGAGGACCGTTCCTGCAATTAGTGCCAACATATATAGCAAATACTTCACCATTCTGATTTTTGAACAGTTCATAGTTGGAGTCAATTGACTCATCATCAGAATGAGGAGATTCACATGCAAAGCCAGATAAATTAGATGGATCAACTGGAGGTCCCTTTGCAGCAACCCATGAGTTTTTGGGGTACTGCTCAGGCTTCCAATATGTACCATCAGCATTGAGTTTCCTCTCAAAGGCAATACCCTCTTTCCTAGGGTTCCTGTTGAGGATATGCTTTTTAAGCACATCACAAAGAGTCTGATGCCCTTTAAGGCTTTTGTACATGCATGTCATGTACAATTCCTTCAGCCCTGCATCATCAGTGATACTAGCAGTGTCCTCAAATGAGGAATTAGTGATAGCAGAGGTAGGTGAAGAATTTGTAGCATTAGAAGCATTTGAACATTCAGGTGAAGAATTAGCAGATTCATGTTCAATGCATTTCAAACAAGGAGGAACAAATTCTTCCTGAGAAGCGCTGATTTGTTGAGAAAGTAATGAATCGTGCTCCTTCTGAAGATCTTCATAACTCACTCTTAGCTTTTCAAGATCTTGCTTTCTTTGAAGAAATTCATAAGAAAGCTTCTCATGATCAGATAAGAGAGTGTTATGATGATCTTGAAGGGTGTCACACTTAGTATGAAGTCTCTGAAGACTTTCAGCCAAAGCTTTTGACTGGTCCATTTCTTCACCCAACATATCATCGCTCTTATTTAGCATGTATTGAACTTTTTCCAAAGCTCTTTGTTGTTTAGTGGCAAGGGAAGCAAGTTTGACATAGCTGGGTCCAAATTCATCACTAGATTCATCATCACTAGACTCGGATAGGTAGCATTCAGTTACCTTAACATCTTTTGCCATAAGGCATGATGCAAAGGATGATGATTCTGGTTCGAATGTCATCGCTTTGAGAGATTCTTTGCAGTCCTCAAACCAAGGATCATGACAGGTTCGATGACCTTCATAGACCTCAGAGAGACGGTCCTTCATAGACCGCATGATCGAGATGCATGATATTCCTGAACTGATTTTGAGACAGACAGGAGCAGATGACGTCCTTCGCCGTGAGGTTGAGAAGAGTGTACTTGCGAATGTCATCAGCTTCCGCCATCTTGCACAGATCGGTCAAACCAATCTCAGTGACGTTCCATAGCTCATTGTTCATCGCCATGAGATGCTTCTTCATCATGGCCTTCCACTTGGGATACTCGTGATCGTCAAAGTTGGGGCATCTCACTTTCTTCATACCTATGGTCGACATAACTAAAACTCCAGGCGGTTAAACCAAAATCACACAGAACAAGGGAGTACCTTGCTCTGATACCAATTGAAAGTGTGTTATATCGACTAGAGGGGGGTGAATAGACAATTTTTATGAATTCTTCACTGAGGAATTTGCAGGTGAGGAAATTCCTTAGCGAAGAACTACTAGTAGTGGAATAAGTACTCAAAAGTAAACATAACAGGGCACAAGCATAGTCATCATGATGAAATAAAGACAAGCTTGAACTGAGGAATTTGAGAACGTCTTCAGTCAAAGTCTTCAAACAAAGATATGAACAAGCACTCAACACAATTATGAGGAAATGAAAGAGTTGAGGAAATAGAACCAGTGAGCTTGGTGAAGACAATGATTTGGTAGACTAGTTCCAACTGCTGTCTCAGTTGTACATCTGGTTGGAGCGACTAGGTATTTAAACCTGAGGACACACAGTCCTCACCATATTCTCCTTGAGCTAAGGTCACACAGACCTCGCCCAATCACTCGTGGCAAGTCTTCAGGTGACTTCCGAACCTTCACAAACTTGGTCACTCGACGATCCACAATTCCTCTTGGATGCTCTAGACCTTGACGCCTAACCGTCTGGAAGAAGCATAGTCTTCAAAGGTAACAAGCGTCGGATCCACGTAGGATCAATCTCTTCAGTAATGCTCAATCACTTGGGGTTTGTAGGTGTTTGGGTTTGGGTTTTCCTAACTTGATGATTTTCGCTCAAAGTCCTCGGAGGATGGGATGCTCTCAAATGACAAGTGTCGGTTTCTCTCGGAGCAGCCAATCAGCTAGTGGTTGTAAGGGGCGGCTATTTATAGCCTAGGGAGCAGCCCAACATGGTAAGACATAACTTCCCTTCAATGATATGACCGTTAGGTGGGTAGATATTTTGGGACAGCTGGCGCATAGCACAGCAACGGTCGGAAATTTGAGTATCAAATTCCTCAGGGCTATCATGTTCCTCACTGTGTAGGTAATCCGCACTAGCGAATTCCTAACTCCTCAGTCAGAACAAATTCCTCAGAGACCAGAAGAACTTCGTCTCTATCACTGAAGAATATGACTAAACTGTATGAGATTTCCAATGGCTTCGCTCGAAGGGATTGGTAGGTGTAGGATTTTGAGTTGAGCATCACATGGAAATTTTTCCTTAGTATTTCCTCGACCCCCTTTAACAGTACGGTGTTTCCTATGACTCAAGAAAGAGAAAATGAAACTACGAAAACAAAAGTCTTCACGCTTCATGTTCCTCGGATGAATACCAAGTCTTCAGGATTGCACCAATTTCTTCACTTTCAAAGTCTTCAGAAAGTCTTGAGGAATCCAAACTCTTTAGTTGAAGAACTTCATTTTTAGGGGTCGACTTTCTCTGTAAATATCATACTCCTCATAGACTTATAGACCTGTGTACACTCAAAAACACATTAGTCCCTTAACATATAAGTCTTCAATACACCAAAATCACTAAGGGGCACTAGATGCACTTACATAGCACCGAAGGTACGGCACCTCCGTGATCTGCACACGTTCAGCTCGGTGATGTCCCACGAACTATAGATCCAGCTGAGGCCGAGGGAGAGTTTTGTCAGTGACAGTGTGATGATGGTGGTGATGAAGTTACCGACGCAGGGCTTCGCCTAAGCACTACAATGATATCACCAAGGTGGAAATCTGTGGAGGGGGGCACCGCACACGGCTAAGACAACTGTCAACTTGTGTTTTCTAGGGTGCCCCCTGCACCTGTATATAAAGGAGCAAGGGGGAGGCCGGCTGAACCTAGGGAACGCCCCTCAAGAGGGGAATCCTACTAGGACTCTAAGTCCTAGTAGGAATCCATCAAGAGGGAGAGAGGGGGAAGGAAGGAAGAGGGGGAAGGGAAGGAAAGGGGGCGCCACCCCCTTCCCCTAGTCCAATTTGGACCCAAGGGGGGCACGGCCAGCCCCTCCTGGCCCTTCCTCTCTTCCCACTAAGGCCCATAGAGGCCCATTAGTTCCCCCGGGGGTTCCGATAACCCTCCGGCACTCCGATATTTATCCGGTGACCCTCGAAACTCATTCGGTGTCCGAATAACATCGTCCAATATATCAATCTTTATGTCTCGACCATTTAGAGACTCCTCGTCATGTTCGTGATCACATCCGGGAATCCAAACTTCCTTCAGTACATCAAAACACATAAACTCATAATACCGATTGTCATCGAACGTTAAGCGTGCGGACCCTACGTGTTGGGGATATAACTATTTGTGTAAGCCGCCCAGGAGGGGCCGGGTTACGCAAATAAGGACTCATCAGAAGAAGCCCAAGATCAAGCATGAAGATGGCGGTTCAATAAAGGGTCTAAAGCCCAAAGGCGACTTAAGGCCCATAGTGGTAAACCGCCATGATGGCATGACTTGTATCATAAGGTAGAATTAACTAGTCACCGAGCCGAAGACTATCTATGAGCCGGCCGGGACTCTATAGGCCGCAGGGCGTCAACCCGTGTATATAAGGGGACGACCCGTCGGCGGCTTAGGGCATAAAACAACTCATCAAGAGCCAGGCATAGCGTATCTCGCTCCCTGGTCATCGAAACCTCAAGCAATACCAACCCAACTAGACGTAAGCCTTCCTTCACCGTAAGGGGCTGAACTAGTATAAACCTCTCATGTCCTTTGTCCCGATTAACCCCTTTAAGCTTCCTAGATGCGATGGCTCCACGACTAAGTCCTTGCAAGAGGATATCTGCCGTGACAATTCCACGATAGTTGGCGCCCACCATGGGGCCAGCGCACGGTGGATTCGAGTTCTTGAAGGGAAGCTTCAAAGGGCTCAAGGGATACGTAGTTGGCCGGATGACCAAGAGTCGTCGCGGCAAGATCTACATCGACGACGAAGTCTGGGGCCCTGACGCCGGTTCAATTGAGTACGGCTACCGGGTCCCCTTTGGCGGAATTCACGTCTTCATCGGCCGGATTGGTGAGCCGGGCCCTGAGCCGGACAGCTGCACCAACCTCGTCGAGACAGCTCAGCGTGCGAAACCAGCCCGAGCTCAACCCGTCGTGAAGCTTGCCTTTGTGGGTTGCATCCATGGAGGTGAACTTCCTGAAGGATCGGAAGGTGATGGTGAGCCGGCCGTCCTCTCTGACGATAATTCATCCGCCGGCTCAACAGATTCGCTGTATCAAGTTCAAGATGGCGTGCTTGGGGGCTGTTCCGATGGCAGCACTATTCCGGACCTCTCAGAGTCGCCAAACCGGGCAGGAGTCTTCATGGCTGGTACTCAACCCGGCCAAAATTCTATGGCTTCAGTGGCGATAACGTCTGGGTTAGGAGCAGCCGGGGCAGGAGGCCCTGTGCGCTCACCGGCTCAGGTGCTGATGGATCTCATGGATAAGCTTACGACTTTGTTAACTATTACAGTCATCCCTGCGAACCAATCTAAGCATGAGGCGGAGGTGGCAAAAGTTCACGACGAGATCGCCCGGGTCAAAGAAACCTTAGCAGCTGAGGACGCTAGATTAGCAGCAGAGCGGGCGGCTTTGGACGGACGGGCGTAGCAACTTCAGGCAGAGGCCTTGCAGCTCACATTGAGCCTGAACGGATCTAATGAGGTAATGAGGAGGAGACATCAGAAAACTCAGTCCCGTTTACCTCAGAATTATGATCCTCAGAATCTCTTTGCTACACCCGGGGCCAGCCCAAGTAACTCGCCAGGTGCGAATCAGCTTATTACATCCGGAGCGGGAGGTCCAGTCCGGCCTCAGGGGATGGCACCGCCTCACGGCAATATGGCACCGCCCAATTACGTGCCAATACCGCAGGGTCACTTCTCCAACCCCATGGAGAACTTAATTGCAGCATCAGCACGTTTGGCGGCTCTCCCGGTAGATGGGGATGATCCGACAGCGGTGGAAACCCGGAAGATCAGAGAACTTGTCCAAACAGCCCTGGCTCAGCAAGAGACCTACTCCTACAGCCAGGATAGGATTCACTCGACTCCTCCGCCCTGGTTAGCTCCGCCTCGTCAAAATCGGAGCCCGAGTTACAGTAGGCACATGGAATCAGAGGCCTTGTCAAGTAACGCTCAGCGCCGGAACCAGCCCGGCGGGCATAACCCGGTTCAGGATCGGATACGTCAGGAGGACGAGCGGGCGGCTTAGCTAGTGGCTCAGCTAGCAGCCCAACAGAACTCACCGGCTTACCCGACGACTTCTGTTGAAGCGGGGGTTGCTACTAGAACCGGAGGAGTTCCTTGTCTGGTACCGGCTTTACGTAATGTACGTCTACCCAAGGATTTCAAGGGGCCTTGGAAGGTGCCGAATTATACGGTCGATTTACAGCCTGGGGCATGGATTGAAAGTTATGAGATGGCTATGGAGCTGCTAGAGGTTAGTGATGAGGCGATGGCTAAATATTTCACCATGACGCTGGACGGAACGTCCCGTTCTTGGTTAAAGGGTTTGCCACCCAACTCCATTAGTTCATGGGCGGAGCTAAAAGCCCGTTTCATCCAGAACTTCAAAGATACTTGCAAGCAGTCTATGTCAATTGTGGATCTGACAAATTGTAAGCAGGAAGAAGGTGAATCTACGACTCATTGGGTGCGCCGGGTCAAGGATATAATACATTCGTCTGACAAGATGGATGCCGGCTCAGCAGTTCTCATGCTGGAGAAGAATTGCCGCTTTGAGCCTCTGAGACAGAAGTTGGGGCGCCTTAAGCGTGATTGCAACGATATGGGGACGCTGATGGCGGCTTTAGTCAAGTATGCCGATTCTGATAGTACCAAGGATCCCGCGTCTGATGAGGAAAAGACAGGGAAGGGAAAGAAGAACGGCAATGGAAAGGGTCAGCAGCATAACCCGGCGAGTCAAGGAGGCAATAAGCGTAAGGCGGACAGTAACCCGAAATTTGTGGCCAATGCACAAGGTAACAATCAGAAGCGCAAGGGAAAGCCACCCCGGTTTGGTGGGTCAGGTCCGTCTCTCGAGCAACTACTCAATGAACCCTACCCGAAACACGGTACCCGGGAACGACCAGCGACTCATTTATGGAAGGATTGCACGATCATGAAAGCTTTCAAGAATTCTAACACATTTGATGGCAATCAAGGCCCAGGCGGCGGTTCAGGAGCCGGTGGCTTTCATGGCCCGGGCGGTGGTTCAGGATCCGGTTTTCAGGGAAACCAGGGTGGTTATAATCAACAGCAGTCTGGTCAAGGAGGTCAGCAGCAGCAGTCGGGTTATTAGAGCCATCCGAAACAGTTAAGCAGTGGGCAGTATCACGTGTTCACCACAAGTTTGTGTAAACGTGATCAGAAAGTTCATAAGAGGGCTGTGAATTCTGTTGAACTGGCAGTCCCTCGGTACTTGAGGTGGTCGGAACAGCCTATTGTCTGGAGCAGGGAGGATCACCCTCCCCGGGTTGATAATCTGGGTCAACTGGCCCTAGTGGTGGCACCACAAGTTGGTGGTTATAAGTTTACTAAAGTGCTCATGGATGGAGGTAGCAGCATCAACATCCTCTATTACGAGACCTTTCGGCGCATGGGCTTAACTGACAAGAATTTAAAGACTTCCAACGCCGTCTTCCATGGAGTGGTGCCCGGTAAGTCGGCATATCCTGTGGGGAAGATTGAGCTAGAGGTGGCCTTCGGAGACGAGCATGATTCTAGGGCGGAAAAGTTAACTTTTGAGGTGGCCAAAATCAAGAGTCCATATCACGCTTTGTTCGGGCGGCCAGCCTATGCCAAATTCATGGCATGGCCGTGTTATGTGTATCTACAGCTCAAGATGTCGGGTTACAAGGGTACCATCACTATGCATGGAAGCCGAAAGGTGGCCTTGGAGTGTGAAGAGGGCGATGCGGCTTACGCCGAGTCTGTCTGTGCAGTAGAGGAGCTCAAATTTTATCAAGATAACGTTGACCCGGCAGATATGACTTCTCTCAAGAAGCCGACTACGGAACATGACCCAGCCATGAAGTTTAAATCAGCTGCAGAGACTAAGCTTGTTGATTTCACTCCAGGCGATTCATCTAAGCAATTCAGCATCAGTGCCAACTTGGATCCTAAATAGGAAAGCGCGCTCATCGAGTTCATCCGTGAGAACCGGGACATCTTTTCATGGAAACCTTCTGACATGCCGGGTGTACCGAGAGAACTCGCTGAGCACACTCTTAATATTGATCCGAAGTATAAGCCAGTCAGGCAATTTCTGCGGCAATTCAATGAAGAGCGATGAAAAGCTATAGGAGAAGAGGTCGCCCGGCTCTTGGCGGCTGGGTTTATTGTTGACGTTTTTCACCCAGAATGGTTGGCTAACCCGGTGCTCGTACTCAAGAAAAATGGCACTTGGCGGATGTGTGTGGATTACACGGACCTAAATAAGGCTTGTCCGGCTGATCCTTTTGCTCTCCCCCGTATTGATCAAATCATTGATGCTACGGCAGGTTGTGCGCGTTTGAGTTTTTTGGATGCTTATTCTGGCTATCATCAGATCAAGATGGTAGTTAAGGACCAGGAGAAAACGACTTTCATCACCCCGTTCGGAGCCTTCTGCTACGTGTCTATGCCGTTTGGGCTCAAGAGTGCCCAGGCGACTTATGAACGATGTGTACAGAATTGTCTTCACGATCAGATTGGGCGCAATGTTCATGCTTATGTGGATGACATAGTAGTGAAATCCAGAGAGGCGGAAACCTTGATATCTGATCTCAGAGAAACCTTTGACAATCTCCGGGTTTACAAAATGATGCTTAACCCGGAGAAGTGTGTATTTGGTGTGCCTGCAGGCAAGCTTTTGGGATTCTTGGTCTCAAACAGGGGCATCGAGGCTAATTCGGAGAAGATTAAGGCAATCACTTCTTTGGCTAAACTGGCATGTATCAATGATGTTCAGCGATTGGCGGGTCGTGTTGCCGCTTTGAGCCGGTTCATAAGCCGGTTAGGTGAGAAGGCCCTACCGCTGTACCAATTAATGAAGAAGGCAGACACCTTTGTCTGGAGTGATGCCGCTAATGCTGCTTTTGAGGATTTGAAGAGGCAGTTGTCTGAACCACCGGTTCTTGCGGCTCCCATTGACAAAGAGCCTTTGCTGTTATATGTGGCTGCTAATTCACGAGCCGTCAGTGTGGCGATTGTGGTAGAGCGCAAGGAGGCTGGAAAGGAACACCCGGTTCAACGGCCGGTTTATTATGTCAGTGAGTGACGGTGTCCTGGACTAGGGGGTACTCAACATGTCATCTCCCGATCTGATAGATTGGGCCGAGGACCCCCGTGGCCGTATACTCATGGGCCAGTTCGGGCAGTTGCCGCATACAAGGAAGATTCCACAAAGACTTGGCGATCAAGACAAGGACTTCTCCCCACCGGCGTATTCGGCTAGGACTCTTGTTAACCTAGGCCTCTGGTGCATTATATAAACCAGGGCCAGGCTAGTCGATACAACTCCATATACAACAATCATACCATAGGCTAGCTTCTAGGGTTTAGCCTCCTTGATCTCGTGGTAGAACTACTCTTGTACTACCCATATCATCAATATTAATCAAGCAGGAGTAGGGTATTACCTCCATCGAGAGGGCCCGAACCTGGGTAAAAACATCGTGTCCCTTGTCTCCTGTTACCATCCGGCCTTGACGCATAGTTCGGGACCCCCTACCCGAGATCCACCGGTTTTGACACCGACATTGGTGCTTTCATTGAGAGTTCCGCTGTGTGATCGACAAAAGGATCGATGGCTCGCATGCAGATCAACTGCGACTTCGACGTCTTCGTCACCAGTTCGACTGGTCACCTTGGTTCGACCAAGAATTGCGCCCTGTGTTCGGATCACCATGTTCGGACGAGGGCCTTCATCCAACATCAACTCCGATCTCTATCAAGATCACGGAGGAATCATCTATGGAGCTCGGGGGCTCAACGTCAACATTGCCCTCGAGCGACCGTGCTGTTTTTTTTGGACGACGAACTCGTATCTGCCACCACCACCTCCTCGAGTATCGCTTTGACTATCGCTTTGGTGGAATTGTGCGGAATTGAGTCTATAAAAACCCTGGAAAATTTCGTCGAGTTCCGATGGAGGAATCTATGGCAATCCACGATATACCAGAGCCCTGTCAAATCTGGATGGGAATTTGGATGAGTTTAGGGCGTGGTGTCCAGCTTCTAGCTCGGACGTCCTTTGGAAGATCCAACCGTTGATCGGCTGCGGAATTCTTATATCTACCACCTCTCAATATTTCAGCTCGATCTGACCGTCCAAACTCCGGGAACCTTCCGATTAGTGCATCACTTTTCGGATCTGTTTTCTGCGCGAAAACGAATCCGACCCGAGTTCATCTTTTTTATGAACGGGATTTCGGACATCCCTTTTGAAGGAAGTTTTGTATGGGGTATTGTGTTCTGTTCCCGAACACATCCCACTAACTTTAAGATCTTTTGAACATGATCTTCAACATCATGCTGGTGTCAAACCAGTCCGGCAATATTACTCCACGGCTGCCGACCTGTGCTAGACACGTCGTCACTTTAGCCGAGCTCAACTTCTTCGGATCATCAACTTGGCAAGCCGAACAAGAGTCCGGCATCGCGAAGGATAAATCATCATCAACATCGCCGCCCCACGGATTACACGGAGCGGGCATACCAGCATCGCCGCACGGTCGCTTCATCAAGCCGGCATCGACCACGTCACGACCTGCATCGACAGGGTCGCACTATTGCTTCTTCAAGCTGGTGTCCATCATGCCGACCTACTTCGACATCTCGGCGAGACCGGGGGCTTCACCATCTCTTCATCAACCTACTCCGGACACTTCGGCGTCACTAGCCGACCAGCTCCGTCATGTTAGCTGGGCCGAGGGCTTTGCCTCGGCGAGTCAACCTTTACCAGCATTGCCATGTCGTCGTTTTATCGCCCAGCAGGCAATGGCTGTGCGGAGTGAGTCCCAATTGTGGGAACCACCTTCCTTTGGATTGCTACAACAAATAAACCAGGTGCTATTAATCCCAGTATTTTTTGCTTGTTTGGGTTCATTTTTCCCAAGGAATTATTACTCTGGTTTGTCCATGATATGTACACAGGTCTATCAAATGGTGACCGCATTAACGACGGTCGCGTGGTGGTTCGATCAGTTTCCGTACATAGTCCGGCGAACGCCGCATCCGGAGCTCGGACCGACCTGTGAATTCAGGCTTTGCCACACCTTTACTACATTACGCCGACGCCCTGCATCGACATTGACTTTGGCGCCAGGCCATATTTCTTCTATTCCTTACTTTGCATAAATTATTTATTATGCAACATTTTTTTTAATTATCATTATTACTATTATCTCCGGTTTGCACTATTTTTTGTGCACATGAAAATGATCCGGGGACTTCGGCGTCACTCTGCCGGTCTGCATTGACCGTGCTATGTCACCACTTCGGCGTGTCGAGCTCTCCGCTCCACCACCTCAGGACCAGCTTGGGGGATGGAACCTTGCCCCGCATCAAGCTCGGACCGCGTCATCAATACCGAACACATTAACCAGCTAAGTCGCTTTCATGCTCAAAGCTTTAATTTCTAACTTGTGTTCGGTTTGACCAAGCATTATACTTTTTTGGAAAAAAGTTGCTTGTAATTTTTTTTCCTTGTCCATACTTTGTTTGTGACGCATAAATTCAAATACCCCGTTTACTTGGGGCTTCCTATATGAAGCTTTTCCTCTTGCATATGATTATACTTGTACAGCTTCGTTCCTTGTTCGTGTATTACGCCACAATATGCACCATATTGACTTAAGCGATTTGCAAGCTGGGTTGCCTCGCTCCTGTGTTTACCCCTACATTCCCGATTGTTCGTCTAGGGAGTAAAGGGAGCACCTCTGCGATTGTCACGATCGGGTCACCCGAGCCGGACCTCAGACTGGGTGAAGCCGAAAGCTAGCTCTCTTATTGTTTTCAATGATGGTCGGCACACAACGGAACTCATGAGTACAAAAAATCTATTGCACAAGTCTCATAATAACAATGAGCGCCGAAGAAAGGTATCGGTGGGGGTACTATTTTCTTCGAAGATGCTTCTTACACTTTGTAGTAATATAGCATAAGTCCCCTGAGCGCGCTTTGTCTATTACAGCCTTATGGCCTGATTGCCTGGTTATTGGAAACACCGTCGATATTCTCGACAGATGGAGTACATAACACTTTTCGGTCCTTGACCGAAGAGGGAGAAGCCGACGGTCGGTTAAGATGCGTTTAAAGTTCGGTTGAACATAGATATGATATAAGTACTTCGGTACATGGAATCATTCTTTTACTCAAGTCACTTGGGGGCTCTTAAGTTTATTTGAGCCATTTTATAATAAGTGTTCTTCTTCTTAGTCGTTGCAAAGTTTTATTATTATTATTATTATTCATCACTCCTTTTTTCGATGGGAGTGTGCGGTCACTAGCCGGGGAGCCTAATTTCTCTCTCAAAGCCGCTAGAGTTTAGTTTGCTAAACTGGCCTAATGAGAAGTACTCCTCCCTCGGGATAGGAGGTTGAAGCCGTAGGCTGACCCGCTCGAAGTCTTGAGATAGGATGTACCATGTTAAAGCACGACAGAAGCACTTCTTTTTTCTAAGATCAATTTTCGGATTGGCATCGAACACTTGATATTGTTCGGACGTCATGTTTTTACTGACGTTTCTTGGTTTTCCAAGCTTTTTGGCACTTTTAAACTATTTGTGCTTTTCCAGCATTAGTCTCGCAGTGCAACACCGGACATCTTTAGGGATTCGGCAAAAACATTCTCAGATATTGCTATATATGCATCGGTTTTGAATTGTGTCTTCGGTCAATAGTTGGGTCGCCCGGCTCCTGCACTTGCTTCCTACGTTCCGTTTTGTTCGGCTAGGCGTGCAAAGGGAGAACCACTGCGATTGTGCTTCCATCTCACATGGTTAAGCACCTCAGTGGAGAAAGCCGAAAATTGACTGTCACAATAAGCGTAAAGTGGTCAGCGATCCGATGACTATGTTAAAAGACGGGCCGTTCATAACATTGGCCGAAGTGTTTACGCTTGACCCCGACTGTCGCCGAACACTACCGAGGGCTATTAACTGGCCTACCAAACTAAATCCTCGATATTTTGCTCTTACATTAGAGCTGAGGTTTAATGATCATGCTTAGCATGACAACCCAAAGAAAGGAACCGATAGCGGGACTATTTTCTTTGGAAGACATTTCTTCTGTTAAACAATAATATAACATATCTCTCTGCGTACCTTTGTTTATAAAATTGTATGGCCAGATTGCCTTGTTTGTTGTAAATCTTTGCCCTCATAAAGGCTTTATAAAGTAGGACAAACACTCCTCGGCTACTGGCCGAGGAGATGGAAGCCGATGGTCGGTAAACAAAGTTTTGTACAATGCGGATCCGAGCATTAATGACGTAAAGTACTTGATACATAGAGTCATTACACATAATTTATGATTTTACTATGGATATTGATCCTTAATTCGGCCACCCGTGCCCGCATTAAGGCTCGGGGGTTACTGGGCTTCGGGCTTATTATTTACAAATATTAAAGGGGCACATCGATCCCCTGATCTGGTGTTGCCACCCGACCAGTGTCTCGGGGGCTACTGCATTGCCTGTTCAATGCAGAAAATTTTAAGTGCAATACAATTGCCGAGGAGATTTTGATCCTCAGGTTGGTCGGCTGCACCCAACCTGAGTCTCGAGGACTAAGCACGCCGCTTTTTGTGTCCCGGAGTATTCTGCCGAGCTAGGACTTGATCCTCAGGCCGATCTTGCAAATCAACCTGAGTCTCAGCGGCTACTGGGATCAGCGGTCTTACGTCATCCTTCATGTGCATCTCGGGTTTTAGACTGATACACACCTTGAGGGCTACTGGCTATATATCTCGACAGAGAATAAATTGCACCAATAAAAATATTGACAAAAAATCAGCCTATAGTCGGGGTGGTGCACCACCTTGGAAGCAGTCCGGCATAAAGCTCGGGCGCTGGTGGCTGGCTCCGTAGAGGGCATTTCCGGCATTAAGCTCGGCTAAACTCCTTCAACTTTTTTGAACCAAGGTGATATGACACCTCGGATATAGCCCGGCGTTGGAGCTTGGACACAGTCCGGCGTTGGAGCTCGGATACATTCCGGCGTTGGAGCTTGGAAAGTAGTCCAGCGTTGGTGCTCGGCTGCAAAAGATACCTCTAATGCAGTCCAGCGTTGGAGCTCGGACGCAAGAGCACACTGCCTCCCGGGAACAACTTCAAACCTGAGGTGTGGCATAAAAATAACAAGGCATTGATAAAGGCCGGAAACTTAAAGGGGCTCCTCGGATACCCGACGTGTAAACCCGTCGAATGCATTTCGGTGATCCTCAAGATCAAAGATAAAGAAGATTTGTTGAACCAGTTTTCAAGACCGACGACTGAAGATGAAGAACAGTTCGGAAGAATTGAGGAGCGTCCCTAACTTGAAGGCCGGTTCAGGGGGCTACTAACGGTGTCCTGGACTAGGGGGTACTCAACACGTCATCTCCCGATCTGATAGATTGGGCCGAGGACCCCCGTGGCCGTATACTCATGGGCCAGTTCGGGCAGCTGTCGCATACAAGGAAGATTCCACAAAGACTTGGCGATCAAGACGAGGACTTCTCCCCACCGGCGTATTCGGCTAGGACTCTTGTTAACCTAGGCCTCTGGTGCATTATATAAACCAGGGCCAGGCTAGTCGATACAACTCCATATACAACAATCATACCATAGGCTAGCTTCTAGGGTTTAGCCTCCTTGATCTCGTGGTAGATCTACTCTTGTACTACCCATATCATCAATATTAATCAAGCAGGAGTAGGGTATTACCTCCATCGAGAGGGCCCAAACATGGGTAAAAACATCGTGTCCCTTGTCTCCTGTTACCATCCGGCCTTAACGCACAGTTCGGGACCCCCTACCCGAGATCCGCCGGTTTTGACACCGACAGTGAGGTACTCATCGAGTCAAAGCAAAGATATCCTCATTGGCAGAAACTTGTTTACGGGGTGTTCATGGCAAGCCAGAAGCTGAAGCAATACTTCCAAGGTCACCCTATCACTGTGGTAAGTTCTGCCCCCTTGGGAGACATTATTCAGAACAAAGAGGCTACAGGACGAGTCGCCAAATGGGCCATCGAGCTCGGGCCTCATGGTCTGAAGTACACGCCACGCACTGCCATTAAGTCCCAAGCTTTGGTGGATTTCATCAACGACTGGACAGAGCTACAGGCACCTGAGGAGAAGCCCGATAATACTTATTGGATTATTCACTTTGATGGGTCCAGACAGTTGGAAGGCTCGGGGGCTGGAGTTGTATTAACTTCCCCTCGGGGTGACAAATTTTGTTATGTGCTCCGGCTTATGTTTCCTTGCACTAAGAATGCACCTGAGTATGAGGCCCTGCTCCATGGTCTCCGGATGGCCAAAGAGATGAACTTGAGCCGGGTAAGATGCTTAGGAGACTCAGACCTTGTGGCTCAACAGGTGTCAGGCAAGTGGGACTCTAAAGATCCCCTCATGGCGGCTTACCGTCGTGAAGTCGATGCTATGGCTGGATATTTCAAGGGTTACGTAGTGGAACACATTGATCGAAGGAAGAATGAGGCGGCGGATGCCTTAAGCCGGCTGGGGTCTCAGCGTAAGCCGGTTCCGCCTAACACCTTTCTTGATGTTTTGCATAATCCTTCTGTTAAGTTGCCTACAGAAGAAGATCTGGCAATACCAGACCCGGGGGCACAGCTGGTGGCGGCTCTCCACGTTACCCCGGATTGGACAGTGCCTTATTTGGCTTACATGACCCGGGGAGAGTTGCCAGAGGACGAGACCTTGGCAAGACAAATCGTCCGGCGGTCCAAGTCCATGACAATTGTCAATGGCGAGTTACATCATTACAGCGTCACTAGAGTGATTCAACGTTGCGTGTCACCTGCAGAGGGTCAGGAGATCCTTCGTGAAATTCATGAAGGTGATTGTGGTCATCACGCCGGCTCAAAATCTCTTGTGTCCAAAGCCTTCCGTCATGGGTTCTATTGGCTGACGGCTCATGCTGATGCGGAAGACCTGGTTAGTAAATGTCCCTGATGTCAGAAATTCTCACGACGAGCCCATGTGCCAGCTCAAGAGTTAAGGATGATTCCAATTACCTGGTCGTTTGCAGTCTGGGGGCTTGATATGGTCGGGCCTTTCAAGAGATCTAAGGATAAAAAGACTCACCTCTTGGTGGCAGTTGACAAGTTCACAAAGTGGGTGGAGGCGGAGCCAGTCAGTAAGTGTGATGCAGCCATAGCAGTCCAGTTTATGAAAAAGGTGTTTTTTCGCTTTGGTTTTCCACACAGCATCATAACTGATAATGGTACTAACCTTTCCAAAGGAGCTATGGAAGAGTTCTGTCAACGAGAGCATATCCGGCTTGACATTTCAGCTGTAGCTCACCCTCAATCAAATGGCCAAGCAGAACGAGCCAATCAAGAAATCTTGAAGGGTATCAAGCCCCGGCTCTTGGTCCCTTTACAGCGGACGCCGGGTTGTTGGGTGGAGGAGTTACCTTCTGTACTCTAGAGCATTAATACTACCCCTAACAGATCTACGGGTTACACGCCTTTCTTTATGGTGTATGGAGCAGAGGCGGTCCTGCCAAGTGACATCCGTCACGATTCACCCCGTGTGGCGGTTTATGTTGAGGAAGACAATGAAAAAGCTCGGCAAGATGCACTTGACCTGTTGGATGAAGAGCGAGACTTGGCAATAGCCCGCTCGGCGATTTACCAGCAAGACCTACGTCGCTACCACAGCCGCCGGGTTAAGTCCAAAACCTTTCAGGAAGGCGACTTAGTGCTCCGACTCATCCAGGATCAATCTAACATGCACAAGCTATCCCCTCCTTGGGAAGGACCCTTTGTGGTCAGCAAGAATCTGAACAATGGATCATACTACCTTATCAACATTCGAGAGCACAAAGACTCACGTAAGTCGGAGGAGGAGACCCGTCGTCCGTGGAATATCGCCCATCTTCGGCCTTATTATACTTGAGCCGTCAAGTCTAATGTGTATATACTTATACTATGTATATTATATAAAGCAATAAAGCAGGACCTTTCTCCTTTTTTCCACTCCCAAAAAAGGTTTATGTGTTTTTCCTTGACAGGTGGTGGAGATAACCAAGGAGAAGCGGATCATATCTGAATCTGGCTTTCCTTTGGTCCGGCTTATGATCATATCTGAATCTAGCCGTTGATCACTTGGGGGCTTCCTGTTCAAACATAGGTCGTATTCGAACCAAAGAGAACATAGCTGTCGATACCCGCTTGATCGGCATACTGCCAAACCCACTTGGGGGCTTCTTGATCATATCTGAATCATAGCTTAACTCCTTTTGGGTCTGACGTGGATCGTATTCGAATCAGCGTCATTAAACAACTCTTATGGTCACTTGGGGGCTTCCTGTTCAAACATAGGTCGTATTCGAACCAAAGAGAACATAGCTGTTGATACCCACTTGATTGGCATCGCCACAGCCACTGGGGGCTAACAAATCGTATCCGAATCTTAGCTCAACCCCTTTGGAACGGGTCACTGATCGTATTCGAATCAGAAACCCTTGAATTTTGTTCATCATATTTTACAAGTGCCAACATTAGGTATCTTGTGACCCTCTTGAAGATACAATGGAATACATTACAATCTTCTAGAATTAATGTTAGTTACATCAGGTTGTTAAGAACCAGGTGAACTTATATGTGCCAATTTTCAGGAGTTAAGTTTACCCTCAGGGGTTGGTTTATATAAGCCGGAAAAAACAGCTGTGAGCACTACAGGGCAATGCAAGGTATTTTTGCAAAGGACATAACAGATTCATACAAACTACAAAGAGAATAATGGCGGCGGCTTATGCAAGTATTAAGGGCCATAAGCATGCGCAAAGGCATAGCAAAACTCAAGGTATCTTTTACTTTGTTACAAGACTCCCCGAGTCTGAATGATGCATTGTTTTCTACGATGACATAAGCAGGTGGTGCCTGACAAGCTACTCTTGGGGTTGACTTGAAGCCCCCGGGTTATCCTTCTCCGTCTCTCCGCCGGCTGCTTTGTCCTGGAAGGATGATGAGGCCCATTCAATGCCACTCAAGGCTTCAAACTCAGCTTCATCATCTATTAAACCGGTTGGGTCGACTTCAGGAGCAAAGGTGTGCTTACGGGTTGGAGGGATCAAGCTGACATCGTCGTAATGCGGCATGGGGATTCACTGGTTCTCCTTGTCATAACCCGGCTGACACTTGGTGAGGTCAGTATCGTTTCCAATAAGAGTAGCCACAGGACGTATATCCTTCACACAGGCGGTGAAATCCTTATCATTAAACACGGTGCCATCTTCCTTTAAACTTGGATACCCAAGAGCAATGTCAGCGGGGTCTAGTTCTGGAATCCACGCCTTGGCCCGGCCCAATGCGGCTATAGCTCCGGCTCTTGCAGATGCTCGTCTTAACTCTTGGATTCGCTGAGGTAGCATAGCAAGCCACTTCAGCACATCTTGCAGGAGATAAGGAACATCATTTGATAAAGCCACAATGGCCAGAGCACGTTGTGACCCAGTGTAGAGTTGTTCCACCAGGGTATAAACCGCCTTCAGCTTGATCACCATGTTTTGCTTAAGATTTGTGCTCCTGGGGCCTGCGTTATTAAGCATAAGGTGAGTCAGAGGAGACAACTGAAATGGTCATTCAAGGAGTTTTGCAGTGTTTAAGGTTTGGATAAGTCACTCACCGAAGATTGCTGAAACCATTCGAGATATCTGGCGCTTTAAGTGACAGTTCGGCCGTTGCTTCCGCAAGCGATGCCTCTGTTGTCTCGGCCCGGGTCACCAGTGCGGCCTTTTCATCAGCCCAAGTTTTCTTCTCTGATTGAAAATTTTGCTTCAACTTCTCTTGTTCAGAGACGCTGAATTCAAATTTGGAGTTGGCCTTTTCAATTTCACTTTCCTGGGTTGCCAGGCGATTCTTCAAATCAGCAATCTCCGATTCCAATTTACTTATGGTGGCCTGCATTGCACCAGATAGTAGTAAAAGTTACGGTAAGTACTATTAAGTCCCAAGCACTTTGCAAGCAAAGATACTTGACACTTGGGGGCTAATGTATACCGAAGCTTTCTAAATTATTAAGCCAGTCCTGAATATTAAGTCCCAAATACCTTGCAAGCAAAGATTTTTGTCACTTGGGGGCTAATGTATATCGCAAGTTAAAGGTATTGTGTTACATCCGGTTCAATTATTTTTTCTTTAAGCCGGGTAAGTAGCTCTAACAATTTTTCTAAGTCTACAGCATATTTATTCATAAGCAATAGACTTGGGGGCTGGTACAGTAAGGGTGATTGAAAGTAAGCTAGCATAAGTCATACCTCAGATTTTTGCTGTATCTGCTTCACCATGTCAATTTCCAGGTCACGACTGCTTTTTACTTGATTGATATAGCCGGAGACAATCTCTCCAATACTCAAATGAGTATAGTCAGCGACATCCAGCTTGGCCTTCCGGCGTTCCACCAATTCCTTTTTAGAACACTTGGCAAGTGCAGACGGCTGTGCCGGCTCAACAAACTGAGTCTTGAGAATTTCAACTTCCTGATCATTTGCCTTGGCGGGGCTAGGAGCCTCCGGGTTACCAGAATCGTTGAGGGTTTGTTCAGTAGGCGGGTCAGAGGAAGATATAGGAACATCATGAGACGGTTGAGGCGGCGGCTCATGAGCAGAGGCATCAGGAGTAGCTGTGCCTAACTCTGGTTCAGTCACAACCGGCTCTTGGGGCGGCTTATTATTTTTTGCCCTTTTGCTGGGCTTTACTTGCACACTGTGGAAAAGGTAGACAAGTTAAATACAGCAAATATGAGTAAAATAAAGCATAAGGTACAACAAATTTATATTACCCGGGAGCAGTTTTGAAGGCTGGCATGTTGGACTGCATAGACTCACCGGAGGAAGGTGAAATATCCTGATAGTTGGAGTCAGAATAATTGAGAGGCTAACAAATGAAGCCTGCCAAAGGAAAAAGAAGGTGTAAATCGGATATAACCTCAGTCTGGCGTTTCCTGGTCACATCGGGTAAGCCGGAGGAGAGTTCTGCGTCTTTGCTGGTCCGGGTCTGCCTCCGGCTCTCATAATTCTGTCGCTTCAAAAGAAAGTCAGGATCTTGGTAAGCCAAAGGATGTGAAAATCTTACTTTCCGGGTTACTCTTCGAATTTTCTGACGCGGCTGAAGCTCGGAGTCGGAGGAGATTACAATTACCTCTTCCTCGACGGGTTGGCTGTTGCCCATGTCTTCCTGAAAGAAGGTTAGCGTCAGTAAGGTAGAAATAAAGGAGAAAAGGAATTTCAAAGGTTACCTCTTCCTCATTATCATCAGTATCATCAAGCTGAAACAGCTCAGAGGCGCTTGGCTTCCTTTTCCTTGAGGTGGTGGGCTTGGTGGTTTTCTTCTCGGCTCTCTTGGCCGCCCTGGCTTTCTTGGCCGCCTCATGATCATATTGCGTGTTCCAGAAGCTATCATTTGCCTGTAAAAGGTTATAACTGGTTATGCGTAAGAATACAGCCTAACATGATAAAATATAACCCGATGGCTGGAAACTTACTGCAGGGGCCGAGTTCTTCTGGCAAAAAGGTAGTAAGCTGAAGGCATTACTATTCACTGTGCCCTCTTTCAACAAGGACTGAGTTGTAGCTTCCACTACATCATCTGGTAAGTCGTCAGGGTTATGACGTTGAGGGTCATTCTTCTCGCCTGAATAATTACACATTAAGCCGGGGCGGCGGCTTAACGAAATTATTCTCCAAGCAATCCAGACTCGGACCAAGTCAATGCCATCTAAACCGTTCCCTAAAAGAGCTTTAATCCTCTTGATTTTGGGGGTGAGTGGCAGGCGTTCAATAGCTATCAACTTATCCGGCAGCAGGTGAGTAGGTTCAAGGCGCAATGCGCGGAAGCCGGGCAGTGGATTTTCGCCAGCCGGAGAAGTATCTTGGCAGTAGAACCATGTCTAGTTCCAGTCCTTTGGATGACTCGGCAATTCAGCATAAGGGAACAGGCAGTCTCTCCGCCTTTGAATTGATATGCCACCAAGCTCCAGATTGGGCCCGTTGGCCCGTTCATTTTGCCGGTTCAAATAGAACAATTCCCTGAACAGGAGTAGGCTGGGTTCTTCTCCAAGGTAAACCTCACAGAAAACTTGAAAGTTGCAGATATTTGACACGGAGTTGGGCCCGATGTCTTGAGGTCTTAAGTCAAAGAAGTGCAAAACGTCTCTAAAGAATTTTGAACCGGGAGGAGCAAATCCCCGGCTCATGTGATCGGTAAAAATGATCACCTCCCCTTCCTTGGGTTGAGGTTTCTCTTCAGACGGGTCAGGAGCACGATAAGACATGACGTCCTTCTTGGGCAGATGGCTGGACTTCACAAACTCTGACAGTTTGGTCTCCGTAACAATGGATGGGACCCAGTTGTAGGTAATCGGAGGTTTAACAGCTTTGGGTGCCATTGAGTAAATTGAAGCCTACAACAAGATAAAGGAAATTTTCTGGTTTATTATAACCTGGAGAATAAGTATTATTGGGTTGTCTGAGATGGCGGCTTAAGTAGGGGCCTAATGACATACAGGTGGTTGTGTGATAATGTTTAAACAGCTGCAAGTATTAAAGATGATGAAAATTGTCTTAAGTCGCCAAAAGCAAGCAGTGCTGACAGTCAGTATTATCTTAAACCAGTCACATGAACTACTATGGCTGAAACAGAGTCGACAGATGCCATTTTTTGGCTAAGTGTGGAACAAACAGGTTTCACAAGTTGCAGCTATTATTTTGGATCAAACGATCATTCTGAAAAGAAAAATTTCTAGACCTAAAACCAGTGCAGAGAAGTTCATACACTCGAAAGAGGCCTTTAAACAAGGGAAATGAGATCTATTTCTATTCGAGATGGGTGCGGAATAGCCACCGCAGTAGTTCTAACTGTCTAAAGATCAAAAAGGAGCACTGAAGAGGAAAACTATCAAGGGTTTGCAACGGGCGGCGATGAACACCGACGAACTCGGGAGGCCGCAATGTAGATCTAAAAGCAGGGAAGGAAAAGGACTTACGAATGCAGATCTATTTCAGGGTTCCGTCGCGTTTCTCTGGTCAAGTCAGGTTGATGCAGCGGCCTGAGTTGGAGAAGACGAGGAAATCTGTGGCGGCGGCAGCGGCAGAGCTCGAGCGGTAGAGAAACAGTGCGAGGAGGAAGACGACCGAGGAAGGAGAATGGGAAAGACCTAGGTCGCACCTATTTATAAGGAAGGGCCGATTGAGACGGCGCGAGAAACGAGGGGACCGAACATCATTATCTAGCGACCCCGACGCCTCGTTTTTCGGAATGGTCAGTAAAGGCAAAGATCCGTTGGAAGATATGATGGAGTAAAATATGAATTTAATTGAAGATGATGTCACGACGGGTTAACGCGGATCCAGAAGATGACGTCATGGCAGGTTAAAACCTTTGCGCAGACAAGAAGACTGAAGGCTTGTTTTCTTAAGGTATTTTAAGATTGACATGAACCGGTTCAAATCAATCTGGGGCCTAATGTTGGGGATATAACTATTTGTGTAAGCCGCCCAGGAGGGGCCGGGTTACGCAAATAAGGACTCATCAAAAGAAGCCCAAGATCAAGCATGAAGATGGCGGTTCAATAAAGGGTCTAAAGCCCACAGGCGACTTAAGGCCCATAGTGGTAAACCGCCATGATGGCATGACTTGTATCATAAGGTAGAATTAACTAGTCACCGAGCCGGAGACTGTCTATGAGCCGGCCGGGACTCTGTAGGCCGCAGGGCGTCAACCCGTGTATATAAGGGGACGACCCGCTGGCGGCTTAGGGCAGAAAACAACTCATAGAGAGCCAGGCATAGCGTATCTCGCTCCCTGGTCATCGAAACCTCAAGCAATACCAACCCAACTAGACGTAGGCCTTCCTTCACCGTAAGGGGCTGAACTAGTATAAACCTCTTGTGTCCTTTGTCCCAATTAACCCCTTTAAGCTTCCTAGTTGCGATGGCTCCACGACTAAGTCCTTGCAAGAGGACATCTGCCGTGACAATGCCACGACACTACGGGTTCGAGAACTATGTAGACATGACCGAGACTCATCTCCGGTCAATAACCAATAGCGGAACCTGGATGCTCATATTGGTTCCTACATATTCTACGGAGATCTTTATCGGTCAAACCGCATAACAGTATACGTTGTTCCCTTTGTCATCGATATGTTACTTGCCCGAGATTCGATCGTCGGTATCTCAATACCTAGTTCAATCTCGTTACCAGCAAGTCTCTTTACTCGTTCCGTAATGTATCATCCCGTAACTAACTCATTAGTCACATTGCTTGCAAGGCTTATAGTGATGAGCATTACCGAGAGGGCCCAGAGATACCTCTCCGACAATCAGAGTAACAAATCCTAATCTCGATCTATGCCAACTCAACAAACACCATCGGAGACACCTGTAGAGCATCTTTATAGTCACCCAGTTACATTGTGACATTTGATAGCACACTAAGTGTTCCTCCGATATTCGGGAGTTGCATAATCTCATAGTCATAGGAACATGTATAAGTTATGAAGAAAGCAATAGCAACAAACTAAACGATCATCATGCTAAGCTAACGGATGGGTCAAGTCAATCACATCATTCTCTAAATGATGTGATCCCGTTAATCAAATGACAACTCATGTCTATGGTTAGGAAACTTAACCATCTTTGATTAACGAGCTAGTCAAGTAGAGGCATAGTAGTGACACTCAGTTTGTCTATGTATTCACACATGTACTAAGTTTCCCGTTAATACAATTCTAGCATGAATAATAAACATTTATCATGATATAAGGAAATATAAATAACAACTTTATTATTGCCTCTAGGGCATATTTCCTTCATGTGATTCCCTATGCAAGCACGAAAGTCAATAATTGTGCAATGAAATTACATCCTACTTGTGGTGCATTATTCGGTGTTAATTATGCTCAATGCTCGCTTATGAGATTATTCATTTCTTGGTTGGTCGCTTCTCAATCTTTTGCTAGCCTTCATTTTGCACTAAGTATGATCACTACTTGTGCATACAAAATCCTTTAAACCAGTTTTGCCACATGAGTCCACTGTACCTACCTATATGCGGTATTCTTTTGCCGTTCTAAGCAAATTTGTATGTGCCATCTCTAATTTTCAAAATAAATTTCTTTTTTGTGTGCTAGTACCACTCGCGAGGCGGTGAGGGGTGGACAATATTTTCCATGCTAGATGTGTTATTCTCACGATGAGTGTTTATTCACTTGTCATTGCACGAGAGTAAAGCAAAGGTATTAGGGATGCCCAGTCCCGAAATGAAAAATGAATTTACTTTATGTTGTCAAATAATAAATTCCTTGGAAAGTGTTGGTATGGAGGGCACCTGTGGATATGGTTAGCCATGGAAAGTGAAAGTATGATGGAAAAAGGAATAAACTTTATTTTCTGTTTGAGAACCGCCTATGATATATCTAGCATGGAAAGTGTTGGGAGCTCTAAGTCGTTTTCGTTGGTGGGAAAAGTATGCCTCTCAAAATGTTTTTATCTCTCAATTTTTGTGTTGAGCTCTGTCACCTCTACAAATACCTACTTCCCTCTGCGAAGGGCCTTTCTTTTACTTTATGCAATTTTTATTTTTAATTTGAGTCTCCATATTCTCTTATAAAGCACCAACTAGGGGGCACTATGATCATACTTGAGCATTGGGTGTAGTTAATATGCGAGTGTATTTCATGAATGGATCAATGATTGAGCATGATGGGCTAGGGATAACTTATTTAGCGTTGATATTTCGAAAGACATGGTTTCTTGGTGATACGCTTGAGTATTGATGTCCTCATGTCAAATTATAGACTATTACTTTGAATCATTCAAGTCCAAATGTCCATGCTACAAAAGAAAAGAGTATATGATGAATATGATAGGTAGCATTCCACAACAAAATTTTTATTTTAAATTGCTACTTTATCATGATAAGTTTTATGAGAAAGAGTTGTTGTTATGATGCTAGGAGAAGTGATTGAAATTATCATTTATCAAACTTATGCACTTTGCTAGCATTCACACTTCATAAATTATTTCTTTTATCATTTACCTACTCGAGGACGAGTAGGAATTAAGCTTGGGGATGCTGATACGTCTCCAACGTATCTATAATTTATGAAGTATTCATGCCATGTTTACAACAATTTTATATGGTTTTGGTATGATTTGCATGGAACTAACCCGGACTGACGCTGTTTTGAGCAAAACTACCGTGGTGTTGTTTTTTGTGCAGAAATGAAAGTTCTCTAAATGAGCTGAAACTTGTTAATGATTTTGTTTGGAACAAAAGAGACCCCCGAAGCTTCGTGGGAGGGCCAGAAGAGCCATGAGGAGGGCACAACCCACCAGGGCGCGCTTGGTGGGCCTGGCTTGCCCCGGTGGATTGTGCTCACCTCGAAGCCCATCTTAGCGTGAAACCAACGCCAAAAATCCTATAAATAGAGAAAGCATCAAAAGTAACCCTGGATCAGAAGTTTCACCGCCGCAAGGCTCTGTAGCCACCGAAAACCAATCTAGACCCTATTCCGGCACCCTGCCGGAGGGGGAATCATCTCCAGTGGCCATCTTCATCATCCTAGCGGCCACCACGATGAGGAGGGAGTAGTCCACCCTCGGGGCTGAGGGTTTGTACCAGTAGATATGTGTTTAATCTCTCTCTCGCGCGCGTTCTTGAGATGTCACGATCTTGATGTATCACGGGCTTTGTTAATATAGTCGAATCATATGGTGTTTCCCCCCTCTATCTTGTTGTGATGAATTGAGTTTTTCCCTTTGAGATTTCGTTGTTATCAGATTGAATACTTCTATGGATTTGAGAACACTTGATATATGTCTCGCAATTGAATACTCGTGGTGACAATGGGGTATCGTATTGATTCACTTGATATATGTTTTGGCACTCAACTCGCGGATTCCCGAGGTGACATTGGGGTAATCTATGCATAGGGGTTGATGCACGTTCTTGTCTTTGTTTCTCCTGTAGAAATCTTGGGGCACTCTTTGAAGTTCTTTGTGTTGGATTGACTATTATGAATCTGAATTTGCTTTGGTGTCATTTCAGTACGGACTCTTGGTTAGATCGATCGGAAAGAATAACTTCGTGTTATTTTAGTACAAACTCTAGGATAGATTGATCGGAAAGAATAGCTTTGAGGTGCTTTCGTACCCTACAAACAATTCCGTCTTATGTTCTCCGCTAGATAGGAACTTTGGAGTGATTCTTCGTTGCACGTAGAGGGATGGTTATATGATCCAATTATATTAGCATTGTTGAGAAATTGCACTAGAGAAAGTACGGACCCTAGGCTTCATTATCAAGCATTGCAATACTGTTTTTGTGCCCGTTTACTATTTACTACCTTACTGTTTTTATTTATTCAGATTATAAAAGTATATTTCTACCCTCAATACTACACTTTTATCACCATTTCTTCACCGAACTAGTGCACCTATACAAATTACCATTGTATTTGGTGTGTTGGGGACACAAGAGACTTTTTATTATTTGGTTGTATGGTTGTTTGAGAGAGACCATCTTCATCCTACACCTCCAACGGATTGATAAACCTTAGGTCATCCACTTGACGGAAAAGTGCTACTGTCCTACAAAACTCTGCGCTTGGAGGCCCAACACGTGTCTACAAGAATAAAGTTGTGTAGTAGACATCATTAACCATCGGCACCCCGACCCTCACACAAAGTAAGACACTCAATAATAAATCATGCTCCAACTTCTTAGCATAACTAGAGACTATATGTGCATTCTTTGAGAATCACAAACCTTAACACCAATATTCTTACTAAACCACAATCATTCACTAGTACCTCCCACATATTACCATCTCAATATCGGAAACCTATTGCAAGGAATCAAACTTATCATATTCAGTGATCTACATGAAAGTTTTTAATATGTCCCTCTTGAATATCTATCATATCAGGACCAATTTCATAATATGTGCATATTTTCATTACTATTTATTAGACTCTCAAAAAATATGAGTGAAGCATGAGAGTGCAACTATTTCTTTAAAATATAACCACCGCCATGCTCTAAAAGATATAAGTGAAGGACTAGAGCAACAACCTAGCTCAAAAGGTATAAGTGAAGCACATAGAGTATTCTAACAAATCACGAATAAATGTGTGTCCCTCTCAAAAGGTGTGTGCGGCAAACAATGATTGTGGCAAACTAAAAGGCAAACAAAGCAAAGACTGCGATAATAGAAGACGCTCCAAACAAATCTCATATCATGTGATGAATAAACTTAGATGATTGGTTCTCCTTGAATATTACCTTGAGGGTGCCTTGGATATCCCCAAGCTTAGGGTCTTGCCGCTCCTTATTTCTTCATCCACCGTGATCTCACCCAAAAGTTAAAAACTTCAGCACACAAAACTCAACAAAAACCTTGTGAGATCCATTGGTATAACAAGCAAATCATAAACTTCAGGCACTATTACCCCCCCCCCTTGATAATTTCAAAGGGGTGGGGCCCCTCCCTCTGCCCTGGCTTCAATCCTAACCCTCCGTGTAACAAAACCTGTTAAATCTGCAAATGTTTACTTATAGCTCTAGCATTACTCTATTTCAAAACATAATTGCATCACCCTAGCAGATTGACACACGCTAGGTTAATAAAAAGGCAACAACAAGCAATCCAAAAGAGGAATATGATGTTAAGAGTTGTGCAAACACGGATTAGAAGACCATTCTCGCTACCTAGGGAGAAGAACATGTAGTAATAGAATGGCACACGGTATTACAATCACACATGTGCACAATAGTATCTCAAACGATAATTCTAGACCTACGGGTGATCTATGCTCGTTTTACAAAAGCTTCCAAATACCCCCCCCCCCTGGCTAATTTCAGAGGGGCGGGGCCCTCCAATCCTAATCCTCCACGTAACGAAACCTGTTAAATCCGTAATTGTTTCCCTATAGATCT
This sequence comes from Triticum aestivum, assembly GCF_018294505.1. Taxonomy (NCBI): domain Eukaryota; kingdom Viridiplantae; phylum Streptophyta; class Magnoliopsida; order Poales; family Poaceae; genus Triticum; species Triticum aestivum. The sequence continues at coordinate 404,446,258 of NC_057794.1, forward strand.
AGTATCACTCTATTTTAAAATATAATTGCATTACCCTAGTAGACTGACATACGCTAGGTTAATAAAAAGGCAACAACAAACCACCCAAAAGAGGAATATGATGTTAAGAGTTGTGCAAACACGGATTAGAAGACCATTCTCACTCCCTGGAGAGAAGAACATGTAGTAATATAATTGGATCTCAAAATAAATATACCTAGCATGTGCTTCACACATGTTCTTAAATAGTGTCTGAATCGATTGTAGTATCCGTGAAATCAGAATAACATTTATCTCTCATAAGCACCGGCTAGCATTGGAAGCCAAAGTTTGCTTCTACACCCCCTTCCCGATTACTCGTGCAAACCAATGTCATAAATAAAACTATTATCTTCTTATTGAGGCACCCGTGTTAGCACCTACATTATAGAAGGTCTAAGACACACATTGCGTTAAGCATGAGGTTTGATCTTGAGTTGGAAACACAACCATTCTCTTTTCGTCCAATCAAAGCTTGATTCTCTCGGGTCTAACAGAGCCTTGTCCGGTCCTAACTATGAGTACTCCATGCATAGGGTCGAAGCATAGTTTAAAAACCAAATCGGCAACCAAATAGGTGAGGCTGTCGGTTCAGGTTTTTATTGATCGGACCGTCGGTTCAATGATTCATTGTGACAAAAAACGGAATACAGTTAAGATAAATTTTTCAAATTTTTGACCTCACATCATATAAATACATGTAATATTAGTTGTAAACCATTAATAAACTACAAAGTATTGTTAGCCTAGTTTGTTAATGAGCCTTGAGTGTGCCTTGCCTCATGGTTAGGTGTGTGATCCCTAGTTTATGCACCATTTCTTGAATATTTCTCCTTTTTTTACTAAAAGACCACTACACCGTAAAAACAATACACGGTGTCGGTTCGTTTTTAAAACAATGGGTAGAAGCCAATTTATCATAGACTTAGATCTTTAGAGGATTAAAGACCTTCAAATGTATATGTTGTGTGTTTCATACTGTATTTTATGAATACTTTGCACTCTGTCTACTTTTTACAGGAAGGATTTACATTCACTTAAAATTCTTGCTACAACTCAATGTTTCTATGCCACGTATCAAATACTTTTGGGCTAATTTATATAGTTTTACTATACTAGTACACGCTTAAGAACCACATCAACGGCTATAGTGGACTCCAGCCTTTTCATATTCATGTGTTCCTATGAATCCCATGAATCAGAGAGGCCTTACCAGCCCTGAATAATAGTTTTCTTTGGTCCAGGAATTAGATAAGACATACCATGATCTCTCTCCCCCAAAAAGCACAAGGTAGAGCATGAAAAAGTGGTTGATGTGTTAATGGCAATTGGAAGTACACGGAAGAGCACACATCACATGAAGAGCTTGTCCACGAAGAGAAGCAATACCCCTCATCTAGCTTCACACCGGTCCATATGGCTGTCGACAGCAACCGAGCACAAGAACCACATCAACGGCTATAGTGGACTCCCATCTGACGTTGCCATCTTCTATTGATAGGACCAAACAGTTGGCAGTATATCTTCTTTTGACAGGACCAAACAGGACCCTCAATTGCTGTCATTACATTTGTCTCATTATTTATCAGCGGAAGTGTAACGAATACATAAATCTTGAAAATGAATATAGAAGTAGGTAAGTACCAGAAATGAATAAATAGCGAATATGGACAAACGAATGCAGACGCGAATGTTTACCGAATACAAAATTCCCTTTAACTTCGCAAAAAGCACAACAAACCCAGCGACGTATTTGTGTTTCCAGCATTACTACTCTCTCCGTTCTATATTAAAAGTGTCGCTGATTTAGTACACTACTCCCTCCGTTCCATATTAAGTGTCACTTATTTAGTTTAAAATTGTACTAAATCAGCGATACTTAATATGAAACGGAGGGGGCATGATACTTAGCCAACATTACTGCAATTAAACTCTCTCTTTGCCAAATATAGTACATATTAGTTTTTTCTATGACCAACGGCTCTCTAAGCCAATGCCCGTAGTATATATGTAAACAATCCCTGTGAACTCCTCTTTGGTAGCGAGTATAAGATGTACTCTATTTTATGCCATGTTTAGAAAGATTTTCACGGGAATTTCGTAGGAAACAAATCCGATAGAAATATTTCCCATGGTGTCGTTTCGATTGTATGATTGGCTTGGAGAACTCCTTCATTTCTCCACTCTTTGGAAGATTCTATTATAAATTTTGTTCAGGACATGTTTTTCACTTCCTTTGAGAAGTCTAGCGCAACTTGTCTCTTCATCTCTCTTCTTTTCTCTTTTTCAGGAGATAGTTTCCCACAATTGTTTCTAGAGCAGCCAAACATTTATGGTGTATAATTCTTATGTTTACATTCCGATATGATTCCACTAGACATGACACCTAACTCCTGCACTTTCGCATTCTTGCATCTTTCCTCCCCCCGCGTTTCAAATGGCACCGTTCGCAAGGAGTGAATCCAAAATAACAATAAAATGTCAAATGACAACAGGGAGAAGAAGAGAATAAGGAGTTGGGTTGTGGTATCACTTAGAGAACCCCCCTGTATATTTTGACAAAGAATTTCACAGACGCCCATGTATATTTTCACAACGAATTTTCATTTTCGTTAGGTCCAGTTTGTCGTACACTCTCCCTTTCACTCTTTCTCTCTAGCCAAGGCAGAGCCAAGTCTGCTATATCACTGCCAAATCACAGTCATACATGGACTAACTGTCCAGCCCTGCTCCCCCAGCCACCTAGATAGGCACATACTTGAATGCGACCAGAAGAACATACGTTCGTCTCTTCTGTCTTCACAGGAAGAGACATCCAAGCAGGCAAAAGGGGGCCACGCACTATTGGAGCACCAAAGGGGAACATAGATCATGCAACCAAATAGCAACACCCAGGCAACGTCTTGTGCCCATAAAGGCCACAACAGCACACACCAATGATCGTGCAATCAACCATCCACAGGAGGGACGCAGCAATGATAGACGGAGAGGCGGTCAGTTCACACCATTTCACAGCACCGCAAATAGCAAATAGCGTCACGTCGGGTCTAATGGCCGCTGCAAAGACCTCCTCGAGGTCGTTACTGATGGGATGCAAATTTGTGGCCCTAAGGTATCCACGGATACTCCTGAAAATTTAGTTCATTTGGTTGAACTAAAGAGGACCAGAGAACACCCTAAAGGGTACCCGTTTGCACCCCTACATTACTGATGTAAGCCGAAGTAGATCACAGAACACCATATGTAAACTCTGCTGCAGCATTAAGTTATTCGACACGAAACTATAGCATACTAAAGTTAAAGCCATGAGTTCACGATTTTACGTTCTTGCAACTGAAGTGCAGAAGTAAAACAACACCAGACTCCTACATTGATCTCAAACCACAAAGTTGACGTTTTTCCTTCCAAGGAATAGCAATGGTACTTCTTGGGACAGAGCACCCACAATCCATATTATATTGTCCTAATCCGACTAATCCTGATATGTTTTTCTTTCTGACTTCAAGTGCATCTGGCTTCACTCAGATTTCACCTGCAAGGAATAAGGAATCGAATAAATACAGTTCTATAAAGCTTACAAATGTTTATGAGCGAAAAGATATGGAGTTGGCGGCATACAGGAGACTGAGAACGGGGTAAACTTCTGCTCCTGACGGGGCTCCTGCTCGCAGACTTGTCACGCGCAGGCTGCAAAAAAACTTGAATCATGATATTGAAGGAATTACATGATAGAAGAATGTGTACCCTTCAAAGACTTACAGCGGCAGGTGATAGGGATCTTGATGACCTACAAAATATTCCAAAAACCAACAAATTGTCACTTAGCATTTGCACTCCTATGGTTTGATCACAATATGTCTACACCTAACCTATGCACACGGGAGCAATACAATATACGGGTGAGCATTTGGGCAGATTCTCTCACCCTTGCTCCGCCGCTCATGCCTTTTGCACCACAAAATAAATTTGAAAATTACAAGCCTTTATTTTTCAAGGAGTCAAAACTACAGGTGTTTGAATGAAAATGTAGACAGTATGGGTTGATGGTTTTGATCCAACAGGTAAAACCTCTTCTCTTTTTCTCTTTCACAAAGATGTGTACTTCAAAAACAAAATCTAGCATTAAAGCCAAGGTTTATATATGAGACCAGGGCAGAGTGCATATTTGAGAATATAAGTACTCAAGTCAACAGTAATACAAATATACCACAGAATCCACTCCATTATGTTTAGTGCCAGCCCTCCTATCGCTGGTTGTACTCCACTTGCCATACAATCACAATCCAGCAGAACTATCCAACGCCCAAAACCATCCTTTGATTCTGAACGTGCCAATATCCTACCAATGCAATCCCCAGACAGTCGCACGGTCCAGATCTAGTAAAGAGAAGGGAAAATCTTCAAAGATGGACAGCTATCCCGTTATGCACACATGTTCAATAGTCAGACAGGGGAAACTCAAAAGGCCATGCCGAAAAACAATGCATCAGGAAACAGAAGCCAAAAAGCAAACCAGAATGGGATTCCAGAAGTTCAATATCACAGGCCACTTCTATTTCTTGTTCTTATTTTGCAGGTCATTTTTATTCTTGTTAACAGCCCTTTTCCTTGCTTTAACAGGTTGTCAACATGGACTGATTTGAGTATGAACAAACTAAACTATACCTTGGACTCCTGCTCCTGCTATAACTGTGACTTCTGCTTCTCGAGTAAGAGCAGCTTCGGCTTCTACTTCTCGAGTAAGAGCGGCTACGCCTAGCATTGTACTCCCTCACCTATTAGCAACACAGGTAGATTAGAGCATGGAAATCTTCAATTCAGTGGGGTGGGCATGTGGGACGAATATGTAGATATATGATTCAGTATGGTTAAGAGAAGGGGAGGGCAAAAAAGAAACAGCCATACCCTGATATATGCGCGTGAAAATGCATTACGGAACTCTGAATCATCAAGCTTCCTTATCTACAAGATAAAAATAACTAGTAAGCATATATGTTCATCAAAATGTATGCACATGTATGCGCGTAGAGAAGTGTTTAACATATCTTACCGCATGTTTCATGTCTTCGTAGTTGGTATACTCAACTATTCCAGTAATTGCTGTAACACGGAAAAGGTAATGAGGCTTCTAAAAGATAATACAGTTTGAATGAACTAGGCAGGTCAGATATCTAAACAACTAGCCCCACCAACACTCATTGAAGAACAAAATACGAACTGAAAACTGATCATTACTAACCTCCAGCCTCAGGATAAACATCAGAGAAACAGACATCACCAGCTCGCCGCATATGATCCTGAAAAATGAAAGTAAATTTAAGAATCCTGAAGCATGAACTTCAAGAACTTACATTCACATCCAAACCTTGAGATCTTGCCATGATGCTGAAGAAGGTAATCCGGTAACAATAACTGCGATCCATGAATAGAGATAATAAGAATAGGGGATTTCACCATCAAATTTGTGAGGCTTATAAAGTTAAAAATACAAACCGCGGTAATCAGAACGCCTAAGTGCACCACGACGTCCAGAACTAGTATAGCTGTTTGGTCGATCAAAAGAAGGGCCTTTTCCCCCATGAGCTAACTCCACCTGGATAGTGGAATAAAGGTAAACTTCATAAGAAAGATCTAAGATGTTTCCTTCGTCTCTCAGAAAACGAAAAGAATATTCATACAAGTTCCACCAACCCGCAATTTGTAGCCATCAAAGTCGTATCCATCACGGCCATAAATTGCATCATCAGCATCACGTGGGTCTTCAAACTGCAAAAAGCTCCACTTTGGTGTTAGACTCATAGTCATAGGTGTGCTATACAGAAAGAATTTTAGTTCGGAATGATTTTGAAAAATATTTTTTAATAGAACATTCAGAAAAACTGATACTCCCTCTGTAAAGAAATATAAGAGCGTTTAGATAACTAAATTAGTGATCCAAACGCACTTATATTTCTTTACGGAGGGAATGCATTCTATTGGTTAGATTCTGTATGAAAGCATGCTGTTTTGCACAATGTGCCAATGAGGGTTTCAGGGTATCCTCTTAAAAGGAGGTATAACCATGTAACTATACTACCAGTTGTTGAGTCTTATAGGACAACATGATTTTGTTGTAACAGTTTTACAGAGTACAGGACAAAGAACATTTTGGTTGTTGCACTCCAAATGTAAATTAAGGGGGGAAAACAGGACAAATTACAAGGGGTTACGCTTTAAGTGGCTTCTAGGGATGGGATGGAATCATCTTGTTTTAGTATTCTATAAGCCAGAGAGCAAAATCAACATGTCCTAAAGCTCAAAAGACTTCTTTTTTTCAAGATATTGTCTTATAGCACTTTTGACGTAACTCGAGAGAGAAAACTGACCTACTATATGCTAATCTGATTTTCTAAAAAATCATATCAAAGTATATTTTAACGTAACTCATCTCAAATTTGTCACCCAGACAACCTTACAGAAAAATAATTTATACTACGAAATACGAATACATACTAGTAGTGAGCAAGAATAAATATTCTAACAAAACAATGACCAAAGCACATTACCTCGACAAAAGCATAAACAGGAGGCCTTGGAGGAATTTTCAGATCGATATCGACAATAGGACCGTACTGCAGAAGCAAAGTAATAGAAGATTAAATTGACATGCAGGAATGCTTCCCTAAACAGAAACTTTTTATCATATTGTGACACCTAGTTGGCTTGCTTTCTGCAAATCCTCTTGCAATACCCACATAGGATGACAAACTCAAGAGATGCCATTTAGGTTAAGGTGAAATATAACTGGTTATTTTTGGTGGAGAATAGAACTGAAAATTTGACATCGTGGAATTCACACTGAACACCAGTTTTTTTTTATTACGTCACAGTGATGCAGTGAGAGACTGAGAGTACATACCGACTGACGTTACAATATCAAACTATCTTGTCCAGTGTGCACACAACCGCAAACACTCTCAATAGTCCATGTTACAAGAAAAATGAAAAAACATGCATATGTCTTACAATTTAACAACACTTAACCTAATACATCGGTTCATATTTATTTTATGAATTTATTTATAACCTCCATGTGTAACTGCTAATGCAAGGTATACAATTTAAGCTGATATCAGAACATAATGCCGACCACCTTACAACTGAACTGGCAATTTCTTAACAGAATTGAAGCACCAAGGCAAGGTACAGGTGAACGAACCCAAACTATTTAGAACCTAACCTTGTAGAAGAGATCCTCAATTTCCCTCTCGCGGATGTCCTCGGGGAGATTGCCCACGTAGATGGTGCGGCCGTTGCGTCGGCTCATCGTTCCTGCAAGAAAGGGAAAAGAATCAGATCAGCAAATAGCTAAGTAGCTCGCACGAACTTAAGCAAAATTTTCGGCGGAAATCAAATAGCAGAAGTGGCAACCCAAGTTCGGGAATCAATCAAGAGAAATTTCCAACCCATTTCGTCAAGGAAAAAAAATTGCCCCAGTTGCTCGAGCAAAAAAGAAACTAACTAAACAAGAGACCGAACAAGCACTGCATCTCACCTCTCCGAAACCACTAAGATCACAACTGCGGCGAAGACGATAGCTCTACCGCTGAACCCGAACAAAAACAGGACGCCGTTACCGCGCGGAGAGAGAGGGAGAAAATGAGGACGCAAGAGCAGCAGCGATCAGGAGGGAGGAGCGGGAGCGGGAGCGGACACGTAACCAGCGGGGGAGAAGTAGGGTTCGACTGACCTGAGCGCAGCGAGTGCGGGCGACTCCGCCGCCGCGGCGAGGGGGGAGACGACGGCCACGAAACGGAAACGGAAACGGAAGCGCGGGGAGGGATCGAGAAGCTTCGGGGGGAAGCGGCGGCCGATATGAAAGGTGGGGTGAGGCAGTGAGGGGGGTCGCGTGCTTTACGATCCGTGCCGCATAGACCAGTCGTGGATTTAACTTCTGGGCTTTGGGCGGGCCCCAGCCACCGCCAACCAGCCCCAGTCAGAAGCCGTCCGCTCGGTGGTGGGGATCGTGAGAAGCGGTAAAACCTGAGGGGTTCCGCGGAGAAGTGCCACCTCCGCCCATCCCCTTCTTCCTCTCCTGGTCTCCCCCGTCGGACGGTGGTGGCGCGAGTCTCCTCGCCGTGCCGGCTTGCTTCCTATCCCCTCCCGGTAAGAACTTCCGGTCGATCGCTATCAGATTAATCCAGAATCTCAACCTGTTAGTTTTTTGCCTCGATCCCTGTCGCCGCGAGCACAGGTACTCGCGGCACCTTGGACTCTTCTGCTCCTCCTGATTGCGACGCTGTGCGGCCTAGGGTTTGCGAGAATTGCGGCGGTACGTAGGGTCGGCTGATTCGTGTACGCACGGTTCTTGTTTAGTCAGGATCTTGCTTTTCCTAGTCGGTGGCTAATTTGGATCGATCAGGCATAGGATTTTGTAGTTCAATAGTATCTGACAGTTCCTCTAGCCCAAATTCTAGAACGGGCAGGATTTAATTGGTCTTGCTTAGGAGCTTTGGGCAGCAGAGCGGCCATGTATGCAGGTTTGGACCTTCTCGGCCAGATTGCTTGCTGATTACTTGAGTTGTTGAATGCCTAGAAGTTCTTAGGTTGAGCCTATTTTCGACGAGCGGAGCCTGGCTTTATGTAGATTAATAAAGCCACACCGGCCATGCATAACAGCCCTACACACTCACGCCACACGCTGTCGCCGAGGCTGTCAGTTTACGATTGCTACAGGCCCAAAGCAGAACAAAAACAAACAACAAATCAAGGGGGCTAAAAGTAGATGGAGCTCAGGAAAACATTTCCATAACACAACCCCACGTGAACTGCGCTAAAGACCCAGAAAAAAGGATGTGGTTTGCGTCCTTGGGATCTCCATGGAGAGATCAAGGTTGAGCTATGTACTGTGTCCGTTGCTTGTTTGGTTCCTTCCACCAGTTTGTGTAGGTCAGTGCTATGTTGGAATGGCAATGTTTGATCAATGGGTTTTTTCCATGCTAAAATTGTTTATGACATCAAGAAAATTCGCTCAACTTATGTAGTTTGTTTGCGTAATTGATGAGCGCGACAATCTGTTTAGTTTTGGTTTTATCTAACTCTGCTCATAATGATATTGTACAGGATTTTCTGGTTTTGAGAGCTCCCAGGAGTTTGCTAATTCTTAGTTGGGCTATTTGTTTACATCAACTAATTCCCGATGCTGATCTATTTCTTGAATTATATACCATTTTCATACAGTTCATTATCTTATGAATCCATAGTTTGTTAGTCGCACTAAAAACTTATTAAATTCTTCTGAGATCTAATCTACTCTTGTTTCACAGGGCATCAGTTTAGCGCCCTGCCTATATTTAATCCAGCGGGAAACGATTGACTTAAGTCATGGAGGGGAACAAAGATGAGGCCTTGAGGTCTGTCAAGCTTGCACAGACTGCGCTAGCATCTGGAGATAGACAGCAAGCAGACAAATTTATCCGAATTGCCCAAAGATTGGATCCCAGCCTTCCAATTGTTGATTTGTTGACCTCAACCAAGAAGTTTGATCCCCTGAATCTGAATGGTACTGCTTGCCAGGACAAGACCAGAAGAGGCCATGAAAACCTAAAAACGCCAAAAGAATTTGTTGGTCCTTCTAATGTTGATAAAGGTTACACTGAGGAGAATGTTAGAGTTATCCGTGATATCAGGAAGAACAAAGACTACTATGCAATTCTTGGAGTGGAGAGGACTTGCTCCTTGGAGGAGATTAGGAAGGCCTACAGGAGGCTGTCACTGAAAATTCACCCTGACAAGAACAAAGCTCCTGGGGCAGAGGATGCATTCAAGATGCTCAGCAAGGCTTTCAAGTGCCTAGGCAATGATCAGTCACGGAAGACCTATGATCAGACAGGCACCCTTGAGGGGCATGAGTTTAACGACCAATATTCCAATGTCATGAGGCAGAGAACTGCTAGGCGAAGGAGGCAAACAAGAAATGGCTTCTATAATTATGAAGAAGATTTAGATCCAGATGAGATATTCAGGTCTTTCTTCTATGGTACTCGTGATAATTCATTCCGTGGTCACAATGTCTACAGAACAAGAGAAGCAGGTAGGCAGGAGCAACAGAGAAGGGAGCATCCTGTACAGGGTGGGTCGTTCATAAACTTAACAGTATTGATGCACCTGTCGGTCGTATTACTTTTTGTCTTGTTTGCATTCATTCCAGTGCAGCAGCCTCAATATGCCCTGCACAAGACATACAACTTCCCCATTTCAAAAGTCACTGATAAGCATGGGGTGGAGTACTTTGTCAGCAAACAAGATTTTGATCAGCAGTTTCCACATGGAAGTCCTTCTAGAGATAACCTCGAGGATCACGTTTTCAGAGATTATAAGACTATGCTAGGAAGAAACTGTCGTGTGGAACTCCATCGGCGTAAATGGGCCAATGACTACCCTACGCCTCACTGTGACAAGCTACGGAGCCTTGATGTGGCATAATAGTGCCCACATGGTGATTAGTTTGTTGTCTCCATTGCGGTCTTGCAGAAGTTCACTCTCTTTGAAGGTATAACCTGTCTTATGTTCATTTCAATCGAACTGTATGGTTGCATCGTGTATATTCTGATTTAAGTGTAAGTTGACATTTCCCTGTTTCTCAGTAAGGGCATTCAAGCCCTGTTTGGTTCGGCTGTGGATTTCTAAAAGCAGCTATGAAAAATCTGCTGTGAAAAAACAGTTGTGGAAAATCTGATTTGAAAAAGATGTAGGTCATTTGGCAAACCAGCTAATACAACCTTTTCAGATTTTGGCCCGCAGCAGAATCAGATTTTGGAAAGCACGTCCTGGGCTGCTTCCGTTTTTGGTTCAGATTTTGGCAGCGGATTTCTGGAATCGGATTCTGCTGGGTTCGCCCTTTGGTTCAGATTCTGCTGCGCGGCAGCGGAATCCGGCGATAAAAGCTGAACCAAACAGGGCCTCAGTGTCTCCACCAGATACAAAATCATAAAATGTGCTATTTTATGATATGATGTTTCAGTCCTTGGGAAAATAATAGTTGAAGGGAATTGAAAAGAAGCTCTCAAGTTTATGCATAGAAGCCACATTTCGATGTATCAGTAAATTTTGCATGAGCTAGTTGGTGCATATAGCTAGGACACGGAACATGAAAGCTTAGCAGTTCATTTTGAGTTTACATGTGTAATCAACTACTTTTGGGGTACCATATATTGATCGTTTTATTCAGGATCTGGTCATCTCTAATGTGATATCTGACAAGCAGCTAAAGCTTGACGTCTTATCTGGAGCTAGAATATGTGTTCACATAGGACTTTGTTTGGTGTTCTCATGCACTTTATTTGTTGATGCAGGTGTGACATGGCAAGATTTTATGAAAAAGGATGAGCAATATATTTCTAGTTTGTCTGGTGCCCTACCTTTTATAACGTTTCGATGACATATTAAGAACCAGTAAATTGTCGGCTACATGAAGAAGCTTTGATGGCTGGCTAGCTAGCTAGCGTGTACATGGTGGAGTTCAATCAGGCGTGATCTTGGGTTCATCAGCCTGTCATTCTTCTGGAGCAATTACCATTCTACACCTGCGAGTGCAAAATTTTGTGCAGATTATCATGCTGGGGCCGCCTATAGTTGCTGAGTGCAAAATTGTGTACATATACGACTCTGAAAGATGGCTAGCGATCATGAGATCGTCATTGTACTGCCTGAAACCACTGTTGAGTTGAAATTCCCTGGGTTGGTTGTAGCTGCTGTTCCTTCTGAACAATTGTAAACCCCTTGAAATGAAAATTAGAAAACGTGAACTGTGGACCTTTTGAAATAAAAATTATAAAACGTGAAACCCCTGGTGTCGCTTCGCCGAGTTTGATGCTTGTTCTGTTGAAATTGATTTCCTTTAATCTGGACGGCTGGATGTCGAGCTAGCGTTGTGCGTTTCCTCAGGATTTATGTATCCAGAAGCTGAAAAACAGGGGCACTACTTGAACTTGATTTTAAACAGGGGCACTACTTGAACTTGATTTTGTCATGGTTGACTGTCAGGACCTGCTTCTATATTGTACTACTATGTTGAGGATTTATATTTTTCACGAGAGGCACGGTTTTGCTTCTGTGCGGGCACGGGCGTGCCCCTCAGAAACGAAAAAAAATGTGTTTTCTTTTTTCGTTGTGAGAGGCACGTTTTTGCTTCCACGGGAGGCACGGTCGTGCCTTTCGAAAACGGCTTCCGAAAAGGAAAAAAAAACATGCTCTTGATTCGGTTTTTTTGTGAAAAAAAGTTCTTCAAAACCTTTTGAAGACCTCGACGCGAGAAATCCAACAGTAAAAACGGTTCAAGATTTGGACACACGGTTTAAGAGATAAAAAGGTTACGCCGGTCGTGCCTTCGCTCAGGCGACCTCCGCTTGGGCCAGCCCACGAACAGGATTCGCCTGCTCTTCGTTTCGCTGCTGCTTCCTTCTATGTTTCCTTTGGTTTTTTTTCGTTTTTGTTTTGTGGATTTTTTTCTTACGGTTTTTCAACGTATTGTGCGGTTTTCAGTGTTTTTTGTTTTTTGTTTCTTTTTCCTTTCTTTTTTTTGGTTTTTTCTTTTATGTTTTTCCTTCTCTTTTTTGTGTGTTATATAAAAAGTTCACCGTGTATTAAGAAATGTTCATCGTACTTTAAGAAAATGGTCATCATATATTTATGAAAAAGTTCAATGTGCACTGTAAAAATGTTCAGCATATATCACAAAATGTTCAATGTGTGTTTAAAAATTGTTCAACATATATCACCAAAATGTTCAATGTGTATTTAAAAGTTGTTCAACATATATCACCAAAATGTTCAATGTGTATTTAAAATTTGTTCAGCGTATATCACAAAATGTTCAGTGTGTATTAAAAATTGTTCAACATATATCACAAAAATGTTTAATGTGTATTTAAAAATTGTTCAGCGTATATCACAAAATATTCAATGGTCAAAAAATTGAAAAAAATATTATCTGCCACTGCGTTTAGTTCTTAAATATTCGCATGGCCAATTAATCAGTAATATTCGGCAGCTCAACTGGTAGTGAACACAGACATTGTATCGTATGGGGGCATTGTTTTTTCTACACGTGTTTTTGCGTTTGACTGGGCTTTGAATTTTGCTTGGGTTTTTTTAAGCTTTCTCAAAAATTCCTTTGTTTTCCTCGTGTGAAGCACACTATATGAAAGAACATAGTTGTGCTTTCACGTGAAGCAGAGTTATGCTTCCTAAAAAGTGAAGAAAAAACATAGGTGTGCTATCAAAAAAAATTGAAAAGCACGG